>NW_028262380.1:59830388-59982777 GCF_047370975.1 Nipponia nippon
TTGTCTGGAAGGGCTAAGAACTACCTGTAGGCAGGAGTAAACATCAAAGTAGATGTACTCTGGAGCTGGATGTGGCCTCTGCAGTTAATCTCCAGGACTCATTCTTCAAAATGCTTGACCTAAGCAAGGCTGTTGTGAACCCGGTATCATGTAAAAACTAGAACTGCACAACAGCAGAAGGGCTGAAGTAACTCTGGGGTAGTCTGGAGGAACATGCTGATTCACACATTACATTAAAATAAATATGAATGTGTGAAAGCTAAGCGTGCAAGCTCTGATGCTGATCCAGAGGTCAGGGCTGTTCCCTTCTCTAGCAGTGCATTTGCCCAGGTAGCTCGCAGTGCTCACCTCCCAGCGAACACAGTCTGCCACAGCTGCTGTTACACGTGCCTCTCCTTCCCTGTTCCAGGCCATCCCTTGACGAAGGCCTTTATCACTCATGGTGGGACCAATGGGATCTATGAAGCTATCTACCACGGGATCCCGATGGTTGGGATTCCTATGTTTGCCGATCAGCACGACAACATTGCTCACATGAGGGCAAAGGGAGCTGCAGTTGAGCTGGATTTCAGCACGCTGGAGACACAGGACCTAGTTGATGCACTGAATACAGTCATTAACAATTCCACGTGAGTTGTGTTGTTGCCTTACAGTAGGATGCGGTTATTAGAATCTTGGGCTGCTGATGAGAGAAACTGCTGGCTCTTCTGGAAACCAAAACTACAGAGTAGCTGGAGTTTGGGTTTCAGATAAAAACCACCTTTCATTACTGAGAATCAGCATTTCTCAGAAAGGAGAGATCAGTAATTTGATTTTCCTTATACTACATTTTATGATCTCTTTGAGAAAAATAGTTCTTGGAAAGCCCAGAGCAGCTCCCGAGACCGTTTTCTCCTCGCTCTCTCTTCCTTGTTCTCTGCTAGTATAAATCCTCTGGAGGCTCTGGGTGACAATTCTAGCTGTATTACGCCTACTCTGTCTGTAGCCACAACAATTGTTTTTCCTACCCTGGGTTACCAATATCCTTAGGTTACTGTACCTATCAGTCAGGAATTAGAGGGTATGAAAGCCTGGCAACTGGGATCCCTTGCTAAGGATAAGGCCATTGACAGAGGGACTGGAAAAAAGGCAGGAGTCCTCAGTCTTTGGCAGCGACTCCTGCCAAGTGTGAAGGACAGGTATCCCTTCAAGGAAGAACTTGCAAATTCCTGAAGCAAATGGACCAACACTGATGGAAGCGTCCAGTATCTGAGGGAATCAGCTGTGGTGGAGGTGAGCTGTAACAACCCAGATGAAATCCAGTGCATGCAGCTCCCCCATCAACCTCCCCCTTAGCTTTATTGCTGAGCATGACGTCCTATGTTATGGCACAGCCCTTTGGTCAGTTGGGGTCAGCTGTCCCGGCTGTGTCCCTTCCCAACTTCTTGTGCACCCCCAGCCTGCTCACTGGTGGGGTGGGGTGAGAAGCAGAAAAGACCTTGACCCTGTGTAAGCACTGCTCAGCAATAAGGAAAACATCTCTGTATTATCTACACTGTTTTCAGCCCAAATCCAAAACCTAGCCTTATACTAGCTACTATGAAGAAAATTAACTCTATCCCAGCCAAAACCAGCACACTATATTATATTGGAACAGAAAACGCTGCAAATGTTTCCATGTTGCTTTTTTTAAAGGAGTATCTGGAATAATTTTGAATAACTTTTCTTTGCAAAAGATTGGCTTTCTCTATTAATGTTCATAACCCAATTCTATGCAGACAGGAGTAAATTGGGCCAGTTTCAAATATATTTAAATAACATTGATGAAAGTAAAAGCAGGGCTTTCTACCTTCCTCAAGAGGGCTGCCAGGTGCTGAATGGGTTGTTTCAGCAATCAGTGACAGATCTCCTTGGTTTCTTTTTTCCCCCAGCTATAAGGAAAATGCTCTAAAGTTATCTAAGATACACCACGACCAGCCAGTTAAGCCTCTGGACAGAGCTGTCTTCTGGATTGAATTTGTCATGCGTCACAAAGGAGCAAAGCACTTGAGACCAGCTGCTCACCATCTCACCTGGTACCAGTACCACTGCCTGGATGTCCTGGCATTCTTGTTCACCTGTGCAGCTATTGTCGTCTTCATTCTTGTCAAGTGCTGCTTATTTTGCTGCAGGAGATGTGGCAGGATGGCAAAGAGGAAGAAAGAATAGACATCCTGTTCCCATCAGCACTTTTTCTTCTCCTAGGCTGATTCAGCGAGGCATTTATGCACATTACTTGGTGAATAAAATTATTATGATACACTTTAAGCTGGGCATATCGTGAAGCACCCTGTTGAACTGGGTGATGCTAAAACGCTGTTGTGGGGCTGAGCTGCTTGGTTAGCCAGCAAATTCCTTCTAGCCTAAATAAGATTGAATTACAGTTGCTTTATCCCATAGGACCCTGTTAGCTGATCACACACAGTCCCTAGAATGGTAATTGCTGCTCTAACTTTTCAAATTTGTTTTGGTGTATTTCATAAATTCAGCCTTCCCATGTGTGGCACTGTGGGTCCCTCAATCTGCAACTAGTCCCCTTCTCTTAACTCTGTCCTCTCCTATAATGTCACCCAGGCTCGATGATAAACAACCAAAACGCCTCTCCTGTCGGAATAGCTCTCTCCAGATTGTACAGCGAAGCTAAGATCATGGGCTCCTAAAAAGCACCCATGTGAACGGCCAAGATCATGAAAAACTAGGAGCTGCAAGTGGCTGGAAAAGCCTGTATCATCGCATTTTTACAAATGCACTGACTACTCCTCTACAGAGAAATTACTTTTCTGAGAATCATTTCTCTTTTCCATTCAGTATCTGCCTGGAGTCCTGCACGTGCCATCATTCTAACTGCAACACTATAGGGGTGTGAAAACCACCTTTGTCAGTAACTTGCCCATCTTAACCCCCAAATGCTTCTGAGCCACGCTAACTGATAAATGCAGGAAAACCTCTAGAGATGGAACTTGCAAAGAAGTAACATTACATATGGGAATAGTGCAACAGCCACTTGCCTTGCCTGAAAACCTGGGATGGAAAATAACGCTGCTCTTGGGTCAGATAAGAGTGGTAGTAAATGCAGCACTCCTGAAATTGTTCAAGGTGCACTTACTGATGAAAGCCTAAAACGATGCTACTTCAGGCCTCCTGTTCTAGGTAAGGTTATTCCACTGCTGTGCCAGCTTACTCAGGAAAGAACCTGCCCCAATGTTAACTGATATTTGCTGTATTCTAGATGCTGCAGAATTGTTTTCAAACAGAACAGGCTGAGAAAACAGGTTATATTTATTCACATAATAAAATTCCCTACACTACATTAACCTTTTTATCAGCATTGTCAATCTGCTTAAATCTCTTCATACTACAACATTTATAAAAGCTCAAGTGAATTGTTTCCAAACTAAAGAGGGGTTAGAACAAGACTAGTGCTTCTCATGGTAACTTCTGGTACACTGTTCCTATGGCCATGATGGAATCGTATGCAGGAACATGCATATTGAAATATGCACAGTGAACAGAAAAGGGAACAGCGTGACATTCAGGCCCCAGATCTGAAAAGTTTTGCTGTTAGCTGTTCGTAGAGCTGGGTCCCTAGGCTCAGCTCCACCAAGCTTGATCACTAACAGCCCCCATCGTCCAGCTCCTGCAAGTAGAAGATTTGCCAAGATGTCAGTTTGGTTGCCAGAAGGCCAGCAAGCTTCCTAGCATACTGTGTAGACACTGGTCAGATAGGGCTAACAAAGGACACGGGCAACAGGGTAGCTGGGAAAAGCTGGACAGAGAAAGTGCTCTGCAGTCACTTTAAGGAGGTGCTTCTTTCCTGCAACTTACCCAGAGATGTTTGGCTCATCTAGCACTGAATTTAACAAGTAAAAAAGAAAACCAACCAAAATCAAAACCCCCTCTTTCTAGAATCTGTATATAAAGCAGAGAAAGATACCGACAAATGGAGGTGACCTATGATGCATTTCTCCAATCAGACACAGTATGTGTACTGAATTTGATAGACTGATCTAATCCTACTAACAGGCTAACCTCTCAGTGCACAGTAAACTGTTTTGAGGAACCCAAAACATATGTTCAACTTCTTGTAGTGTTCAAAAAAAATCCCAACATACTCGCATGGAGGTCAAACTTTTTGCTTAGCACATCTAGATGTTTACTATAGCTGTGTAGACTAAAATATACAGAGCCTAAATTATCGTCAGAGCTAAAAACCGTGTGTTTCCACCACTGCCACACCGTGGCCAATCTTATATTGCAGTTTATAAAACCAGCTACAGCACTCAGCGCCGTGGAGTTGGAAGTCTTCAAAGCACATGCTACAATCTGGCTCTGTTATGTGAAAAGACACTGAAGAAAGGTTAAGAAGAAGTCCACCAAGGCAGTGCTACTCACACAGGTTTTGAGAACCAGGAAATTGCTGGAGAAACCGAACAACTTCCACTACAAGTTTTCTTTTTTCACAGTTTTACCATCGGCATTTAGATTCAAATACTTCCTATTTAAGAGAAATAACAAGTGATGCAGTAATCACTGCAAAGAAGACATGGGGAGAGTCTGGATCTTGCAGGACTAACACACTCCTGGGAAACAGGTATGATTATGGCCGACGACAGCCTATCAATAGCTCAGAGATCATTTGATTAAATTGAACACGTAGGGCCTTAATAACTCTGATTAGCTGCAGGAGCTATAAAGTTGACTACTACACTGTGGAAACAGAAAAGCAATTACCTTTTATTTCAGCAGTCCTTTTCCTAAGTTCAGGGTTCGGATCAATTTCACCTATCACAAGAACCTTTAAACTATTTTTGAACACAAATACTTTCCTAGAACTGCCAGAATCTATCAAAGCTGGCAAGCTTAGAAGACCAAGAAACCCGATCTGGAGTTTTAATCATTTCAATAGTTACCAATTTATTTTTGTAAAAAAAAATGGTAGCAATGTAGAATACAGCAATATTTTCTGGTTCCACACACGCAAGTTGTGAACATTCCAAGCAATGTGTACATTTTGGAGGGAGACTAGACAAGAGTATTGACCAAAATGTTACTGAACACGGGAAGATTTTTAAAAAAGGTTAAAAATTAGAAATCAATAGTGTCTTCTTAATATTGCTTTCATTACTGAAGACTGAAAAAACACTTGACTTTACAGATAGGGTTAAAAAACAAGGGCAGAGGGAAGAAAAAAAAAAGGCTGCTACAACACTGCCATACAGTCAAAAAAAATCATACTTCAATATTTGCATACTTGATAGCAGCATTCTCCCACTGAACCATGTGAAACTACAGGAAGAAAACATCAAAGCAAAAAAAAAAAAAAAAAGGCAGTTATCCATCAGTATTCAAAAACCTAGAATGAAGTCACTAAGTAGATGAACACTTATTGAGAATTAATCAGTATCTACATTCTTAGCTGTTTCCCATTCCGCTCCAATAGAAACGCCAAGTTGAGTGTCAGCTTTGCGTATTTTATTTTTGGCCGATTTGAGTTTTTCCAGTTCATAGTTCACTGCATGCTTGGAATAGAGAGGGTCGTTATAAATCCTTCTACACAACGAACTTTAAGTAGACAGTTGAAAATAAAATGTACTACTTGTAAACACACAAAAAAATACAAGCTTTTTTTGTTTCAAGTGAGCACTGGTTCCAGATAGATTATCTTCGGTATCTACCTCTTTCACCTCTGTCTCTGTCCCGGTCACAAATCCTCTCTCTCTCCCTTTCCCGATCACGGCCTCTGTCACGTTCTCTGTCTCTTCTATTATCTCTAGGACGGTCCCGTTCCCGCTCTCGGTCCCTTTCCCGAGGCCTGCTTCTCCGACCGCTGACAACTGCTTGTGTGCGGCGAAGAAAGTCATCTACTCTCATGTCGTAGTCGTGCTGTGATGAAAGGACAGCTCTGTTCATTTTCTTTCCCAGATTAAAATCCCCTCCCTTCCCTTATGCATAGGATTGGCTGTAACTCTTGGGAAACCCCAGTATTCAAAAGAAAAAAAAAAAAAAAAATTATGTCCAGCATTCATAAGCACAAGTTTCTTCTTTCGTCTTCAGGGCAGCACCACGTCTGTGCTTCCACTGTGCAGAAGCTGGGGTTCAAATGCCAGATACCAGCAAGAGTAGCTCTCAAAGCCAGGTAACAAATTATTTAACAATCTGCCCTGTTTTTTGATGTGCCTGTAAAAAGTTGTAAAACACAAACTTTTCTGCTGATAAAGTAATTTGTTGTGCATGACTGCAAGCAATGTTACAGGCATGTCCTTATTCCAACTGGGCTTCAGCATGAAAAGTTCAGCGACTGAAGACAGCTGGAAGCCCACACCTCAGTTTAAGAGTATGTTCCAAGAACTTTGCACTTCTACATCACCTGGGAGAGAGAGGCTTTTCAAAGATGCTGGAACTGTCTAGTCAATCTAAATAACTGACCTTTACAAGGAAAACTAATACAGGTCTTAAAAATGCAGTTTATCAAACTCAACAAATCTCAGGTTAGGCTACATCTGTACCCCAAATTCCTCCCGTTCCTACTCTGGCCTGCAGACTCGTGTCCCCCTCTCTCTGTGGACACTTACTACTCGTTTGTCTCTGTATCTTGCTTCATGTGGTACAGGATGATGTCCTGAGTATGGAGGGTGAGCTTGAGGTGGAGGTGCGTGGTGCTGATAGTAAGGGTGGTGTGGTGGCTGCTCCATACCTGGATACGGTGGCTACAAGAAAGTTACAGGAAGTTTGAGTGTTTCAAAACAAAGGAATGCACACAAGGCTGGGTGCTGGGAATGAAGAGCAGAAGTTACTTTCATTCAGGTGGAAAACATGACATCTAATATATCCGATCACAGCCTCCGAACTGAATGGCAGACTGTTTTCAGTAGAGTCGGCATGCTTTACTACTTCTCTACCATCGCTTCTTCAGAAGTCTGGCCAACACCCTCCTCAAGCCCCAAACACGTCTTCTTTCCACATCTGCCTCAGTGATACTGTACATTAAACTTCTGCTACTTAAATGTGGTTGTTTGGGTTTTGTTTTTCTTTTTTTTTTTTTTTTTTAAATCTATGCATATGGAATGTTAATTCTGTCCAAACCAGTGAGCTCTTACAGAAATGAATCTTTTCAGTGCCATTCCTTATGAATATATTCCTATTTTAAATGAACAAACTTACTCTGCAAGACAAATTGTTTTACACAAGGCTACCAGGTAACTTTTCTTTTTTTTAAAAAACAAGACATGTCTTGGCTGTTCTCTTCCATTTCTTCAATCAGCAAGGCCTTTCTTTCCCATATGACCAAAGCATCTTTGCTTGCATTGCTGTCACAAAGGAAGTAGGTGGAAGTGCCGGATTTTAGGACGACTACTTGGACAGCATGCAGAATGGGGAAGAACGGAGGAAAAAAAAAATGAGAGTTTCTGGAGGCTTAGCTGTGTTTGAGAAACCATTTTCCTCCCAGTCTGACAACTTTGCTCACCTCCTTCAGTTATGACAAACCAGAGTTGTGTTTTAGCTGAGAAAAATGAGAGGCTATAGTAGCATCTCTACATCTGGCGCTGCCTTTTGCTCATTCACAGTATACACAAGAGCCAAAAGACTCATTACAGTTATCCAAAATCAGGACCCTCAGGGCCAGAATTACTAAATATAACCAAAATAACTAGTTATAATGACTATTCCTCCTGACTTGATGGCAAAACCACAGCTGTACAAGTGAACCACCTTAATTTCCATGTACGTAGCTGTAGATACATGTACTCATACATATGCTCATCTGACTGGGAAAAAAGTGCATTTCAGTGGAGGCCGCAATACAGCAAGACTTATTTTGATTATGGTGTGCAGTATATTCTGCTACTTTCCTGCATGCTTCACTGCCATAGCCAAAAGCGAGCCACTGCGCAACACTAGAGCATGCCAGTCCATTCCATGAGCCTCTGCAGCAAGTCCACCTCTTTGATGCATTTGCTATTTGAGAGAAAGCCAAGTACTATGAATATTTAGCGGAATACAAAATTTCATCACACCCTCTCGTGTAGGCTAAAGGAGGGTTCTGCTAGTTCCTCAGAGCTTTCAGGTTCAAACCAAGCCAGATTCCTGCTGCTGTACCGCTTACCAGAATGCTGGACTATTGCTGAGAGCTAAATAAATTACAAAATACTGGATATAAATATTTTTCCCCAAAAAATTTTACAGTTACAGCAAAGATATTTTAGGAAAAGGGAAGAGTTGAGCACACATTGAATATGCTAGGCTCCTCTAGAGGGGAACAAAAAAAGCCATATTCTACAGAGAAAAATTGAATTCAACGAGACACAAACCATTCCTTGCCATGGTGGTGGTGGTCCCATGTTGTGGAATTCCCTCACGTAATCATTGTAGGACTAAAATGAAAGACAGTAATATTAACGTTTGCGATGAGTGTTCTTTGGAAGCACTGAAAGCTGAATATAACAAGTTTCCCAAAAGTCTGCATGCACCAACTTACCCCATTTAAAAATACATCTCGTCGAACTCCTGAAAATCGTCTGTTGGGAATAAAAATTTGTAGAACTAAATCCAATTTATCCATACAGACAAGTTACCAGGGCGTAAAATGAATAACATGAACACACCTTACCTGTCTACTTCGGGATATCTGGGATCCTTTATATACCCTGTTCGAACATCAAGCAGTATTAATTCAATTTACCATCTCATGATAACAGTCTTAAAAAATATACTTATTAGAAACT
This sequence comes from Nipponia nippon, assembly GCF_047370975.1. Taxonomy (NCBI): domain Eukaryota; kingdom Metazoa; phylum Chordata; class Aves; order Pelecaniformes; family Threskiornithidae; genus Nipponia; species Nipponia nippon. The sequence goes on from NW_028262380.1 coordinate 59,839,130, forward strand.
GTCCTTTCATTTTGTGCCAGCTATGAAGTTGTTTCTACCTGCCATTACCCTTGCTTTCAAAATAACTCTCAAAAACTTACAGCTTCTTGTAGACAGTATGGAAAAATAGTATAATGTAGTAACAAAAAAATGATACAGATATACCCATAGGAACCTGCACACACTACAAACAAATATGAAAGGGGGTATCTGTGCAAATAAAGACTTGAATTTTAGTCAGACGAATTGGGAATGCCCACAAGTTTGCAGGGTACTGTCCCTTGGCAGTCAGCGCATGGCTGTTATTACTTATTAACTGTGTATTCAGTACGGTGTGTTCATCTGGGCAACTCTTAGGGCTGATTTCCTAATAGGTTTTGGATACAATGTTACACAGAAAAATGGAAAACATCCTAAAAAACATCTCAAAAAGCCCCACACAGCAAAGACTTGTTACAGCTTCAGTAAATCCCAGGAAGTAAACTTTAAAGAGCTCAGTAAAACGGTGCAAACCACCACGCATGCTTATGCTAATAAAATAATGCTGCCAAGCTTCATTATTTTAAAAAACTTTCTTCTGTACTCTAAACAATGGTCTTGGAAAGCCAGGGAGCAGCAACAACACTCTTTGCATCGAAGAACACAGGCTTTGCAGTCAAGCTGGACAGATAAAGGCAGGTTCTTAAGAAAGATTTAGAAATCTACTACTGAAATAATACAATACGTATTTCTAATAGCAGTGAGGCAAGATTCAGTAGATTAAAAGTGACAATTTCTTAATAACTGCTTTCTGAAGAAAAAAAAAAATCTGCAATATTAACAGTGTTGTTGCTGCATTACCCCTGTAACCATTTCTTTCTGGAGAACAACAAAATTCCTTTCTCAAACTCATCATTAGACACTCTTGTAAAATGCAGTGAAATTTCCCCCTCCCTTTCTCATGTCAAGCTTGTAAAAAAATTCTCTCTGAAAACATAACCAAACGTCTACCGTCATCCCTAAACACAGGCAATCAGTCAGGCAATCTCAGCTGACTTTCCCAGTCGGAAACTTCTCATAAACATTTTAATTTGACAATTAGTGTATTGACAAGTAGGGCAAACCAATTCTTGTGCCCGTCAGGCATTTCAACTACTCGTATTAACAAAGTACTTAAGAGGATCATTCACAACGATGTATGCAATTCTGAGGCTCTTAAAGGGCTCAGCCTAGATTAACTCAGCTCTCCCTCTCAAACCAGTGAAACGGTGTCACTGACTTCTGTGAGAGGTGGGTTAAACCAGCAGGCAGCTCTTGGGACAAGTCCCATTTTTATATCCCAGTCATATCAATATTTTACTTTTCAATTAAATGAGGATACACTAGAAGAGAAAATACTTGTGAATTGGTGCACACAAATCTTCATAGTAAGATATTAACCTGGTCTTTGGTGAAACTCAGGGGGATAGTCAATCCTTGGTTTCTTTCTGCTGTTATGAATATCATAATCTTCTGGTCGACGCCTACACAAATTAGATATCAGAGATTAAACAAGGTTGCTTGGAGCATTCGTCACAGCAGAATACCTCAGAGGAATAGCTTGAGCTGCCCAGGATCTCAATTTAATAATTCTGAATTCCATCTGCTTCACAATGTTCTACAGCTTTAAATTTGAACTCAAATAATCAGGAACAACAGCGTGATTAAATACCCTCCACTGTTAACTTTCTGGCTACAGGAGCTTTGGTAGCTAAGAAAGGAGCTCTACCCAACTGTACCTTCGTACCAAGCAAAGGGTAACAAATTTGTCTAAAACAAACTCAGACTTAGGCTTTAACATCACACTTTCCACATCACATTTTGAAACAACCTATTTGATAACAAAAGAATTTACAAAACTAAATACAGTGAAAATAGATGGCAAAATATATCATAACAGTCACAAGGCATGGACATTGCTGTATTTGCTAGCTATGGGGTAAAGAATTCTATAAAAGGCCTAGTTCCATAACATTTATAAATAAAACTGTGCATGCTTTGCGAAATTGCTTCTTTCACTGTAGCTTTTCTAACTGAGTAGGCCAACGATATTATTTCTAACAATTTCTGTTCTAGGCAATTTACCAGCAATGCATTGGTGCCTTTTAGAGAAAGGTGAAGAACACTTAAGCTTCCTAATAATTAAAATAATCGGGGCTCCTTTCTCTACAAACAACTCTTTTATGGAAGAGATGTTATCTTTAAGAACTTTGCTCTCAAGGAGGAAGTTTGATTAGAAAACAGTTACACTCCAGTCGCTGTTATGTTTAATAAAGAACTGCAAACTGGCTGCTAGTTTTGCTCCACCAAGGTACATCAACATTAATGGGAGATTCCAATGCTAACATAACAGTGTTTCTAAACATAAAGCAGCTACAAATCCATTCCCTTCCCCCCCACCCCAACAATATAATTCCTTATGACAAGACAAGAAATTAACACTTTCTTAAATTGCTTAATTACTGTGCAACTTGCTCACTGAGTAACGAGCTCATGTAGCTTTTAGCTTTATAAAGTCATTTCTCCTCCCCCTTCCCCACTTCAGTCTTTAAAGCCCACCATACCCAGTTACTAAGCTTTTTAAAATGAAAGCAGATTCTTTACTATGAGCAAAAAGCCCGAAAACCAAAGCAGTTGCATCTACAGCAAAATCAGATCAAGGAAAATAAAAGCTGGTGTAAAGAATAAACATACCGCTTTCTTGTAGTTTTGAGAGTGCATTTACGACCGGTATAAAATATGATAGAAACAGTTCATATAGTAGTCCAACTACTGACTTTAAGCTGTAAGCCACATACATAAATGGAGGCCCTGGCAGGCTTGAGAAGGTGTGGTGGTGTTATATGTATAGTTTGCAGTCCATTGCAAAACCTTCACTTGTATATACTTTATTGCACTGGAAACCTCTTAGCTTAACTTCAAAAGCCATCTTGGTGTTCAGTCCTTTAAAGCCAAAAATAGGGGGGCGCTGCCAGGTTTCCTCCTACCTACTCGTTACAGTGTCCTTTTTTTAAGCTCAAGGAAATGGGGACTCTTGTTGGGTATCTGTACCTACCACAGGATGTTTCCACAAAGAGGAAACTTAACCAAAGGTTTCAGCCCAAACCATACATCAGTCTGTATGCAAAGTGGCTACACGGGGAAAAGGTGTTTGGCAGAAGGGCTAATATCAGTTCTTTGCAAAGACTTCTCCAATTCTGTAACAAGTTATACCCCCTTTTTTTCTGGAAAATGATGTTAAGTTCATATAGCAGTGATCAATAACCATGTCGATCCTCTAAAAATACTTTAAGTCCACAGGTACTGCCAGCATCTGGAAAGGTTGTATATACAGACACAGCAACAGCCATTCTTTTTGGTTTGTTGCCGGGTCTCCAAGGGCCACTTGATCCCTTTTGGAAAGAACCTACTGTTTTCAGAAGCTCAGCAAGATGTGTGAATTCAGTGGTTACATGTTAGAGAATATTTGGCAATGGGGTTAACACATCACGGTGACACAATTTGAAACAGTCCCAATAATGCTCCTCTTGAATATCAAAATAACTTAAATATTTTATCCTCAAAATGAGGCGGCATCTTCTGCAAAATTCTAAGTGATCCTTATAAAAGTCCCATATTTGATAAGGCTTATCCAGAGACACACCTGAAAGAAAAGGCTTTTACAAGATATTAACACATTTTTGGCATATAAATATTTCCTTCTCTCCATCTAGCCTGCTCATAATCAAGCCAAGCTTACCTACAGCTAGCATTACATATTGCATTATCTCAATAAATGATCTAGTCTAAACTAGACAGCACTTTAAGAGCTTTTTTTTCTGCAAAAGCAAAGATCCCCATTTTCCTCTTGAAAAATGACAGACCGGGGAACCATGTGAAATCCTCAATGAAGCCACAAACTTGTCCATGCAGCTTGATTTGAGGATTTTCTCTCTTCTTTATCGCAGGGAAAGCTTTGACGAATCATATTCCTCCATCACGTTATTCTGATACATGTGCCTATTATCAGTCCAAAGAACGTTTCTAACCTTCCCACGTCCCGAACGGGGTCTCGACGGGATGGGCGTCCTCTTGATCGCGGTTGTGAGTGCATTCTTCTCTTGTGCCTCATTTTATGAATGACTTGATACAAGTCAATACTTTCATCAGGAGGGAAGAGAAGACAAAGTTGCGTTCCACATTCCGGCTCAATTTCCTAGAATTAGTTAGAAGTTCAGTAGTGGTTTATAAACTGAAGAAATGAAACTCTCCCAAATACACTGACAACAACATACATTAAAAAAAAAAAAAAAAAAAAAAAAAGACACTTTGAAGAGGCTTCAGTATCACTAGAGACAGAGCAAAATTCACTTACGTTACCTTTCACTCTTTAGGCACTACTTAGAATTTTCATGAAATAGTCCAATACTTGGGGCAACCATATCTTCCCATGAGACATACAGGCCACATCACTGTTTTGCTACAAAATCAGAGGACTGTTTTTCATCACAAAGAAAATGATTACAGAGAGAAAAGTCACACACATAGGAAGAAAATCCATCCCAGTTTCATAGATAAAGCCATGGCCTGACAAAGTTGACTATTACCACTCAAAAGGGAGTTCTTCAGTGTATGATAGACAGGCCCACGAAAATACCAGCTCAATGCTTGACAGCAGTCGAAACAAGCAACTTGTGTGTTCAGGATTATTAGGAAAGGAACACAGAATGAGAAAGTCATTATACCACACTGAAAGTCCATGTTCACCCACACCTTAAATACTGGGTGCAGTTCTGACCCTTTCATCTCAAAAAAATAGGGGGACAGTAGAAATGGAAAAGCTTCAAAGCGGGGCACCGAGGACAACTGAATGAGCACAACAATTCCTAGATGCAATGACTGAACAGGTGAGGTCTCTCCAGCCTAGAATAAAAAGAGGAATATGTGGGGTATGGGGGACAAGACGGATACAATGGGAGTGTCCGACACCGCGAGTTGTTTGGAGGAGAGAGGGGCAGAGATCAACGTGTTGACTCCCTCTTCCGGTACAAGAACTCGGGGCCATCAAATGAAGCTAGCAGGAGCCAGGTGCACAACAATCCAAAAAAGTGCTTCTTCAACCTGGTGACTAGCAGGCCTGTGGAACGCCTTCCCAAAGGATGCTGTAAATGCAAGAAGCTCAGTGTACACGTCCTCAGAAGAGAGATCCATTCAGGGTTACACAAAACATAAATGGATAAGTGACAGCCACTTCAGGAAATAACCCGAGTTGAAAAGCAGGGAGAGCAAGCATCAGCCAATCCTTGCCCAGTACCTAACAGTACAGCAATTTTATGAAAAAAGATGAAACCCACGTCCAGATTTCAACTCTACAGTGAAGTGGACAAAACATTAAAAAACCTACTTCCTTAACCATTTAACAGAAACAAAGTTAATGGATTTTTTTTTTTTTTAAAGTTCACACTAAATTAAAAACAAGACTGAAAATATTGTTTTACTCGTGCTACCCAACAAAGTGAACGTGTCTATGGGCAAAATAACGCAGAGTCTACATTTTCCATACAGTATGGGGATTATGCAACTCCCATCTTGCCTTAAGCAAGCAGAACCCGTTATTTTAGTCAAGGCTAGGTTACTTGATGACAGCAGCAACACAGCTGCACTCTGGTACGTCTGACAAGACAAAGAGCCACCCCACTTAAAATTTACTCAGCATATACTTTATAATGGTAGAAATCTATGCCCTAAGCAATACAGTATATAAAAAAAGCAATGCAGAACACAGCTGAAAACACCAGAACTTGTTCTTAAAAACTGATGCTATATAGGTTTGCACACCATACAATGCAAGGCACGTTACATTTCAAATCCAAAATATCACATAGTTTTGAAGCATCAAACACTGTTTACCGCAAGGACGACAACAGAATTGGCACTGTATTGCTTCCTGTTTCCTTCTTCTGCAACATTAGAAATAAGCCGAGTGCCTTTGTCACAGTACTCTACTGCAAGTAACAACTGATCTAAAAAGATTCCAACTCATACAAAGCTGAAAGCAAGCACTAGAAAATGTGGGTTATAGAAAAAAAAAAATTACAAACCTGTCCATCACGTCCAATCTTTACTGGCTTATGCTCGTTCCAAGGATTGGTCAGGTGAGCAGACTTAGTGAACGGCAATTCACGCCTAAATATGCAAGTGGCATCATTTATAGTTTTGCCTCCATTTTTCATAAAAAAAAAAAAAATTTAAAAATGCATACAAAAGCACACGACATACAAAATGATCCTGTTACCCTTTGCACTGTCAGGTCTCTGAATGAACATATTAGTATGTATTAAGTATTAGTAACTGAAGATTCCACTTTCCTTTATTCCAATATTAACTAGTATAGTCCATACTATGACAGCCTATCTTATTAAAGAAATTTTTTTTTGGTCTTTGTACAATATTGAGATTGTGCTTGCTTATTTTCTCACCATCTGAATATACTCACCAGTCTCTATGTGAGGTGGTAGCTCATGGTACCTACTGAAATAAATCCCTGAGCATCTGACCTAACTATGAAGCTAGAACTGCTTTGAGCTGGAGGTGGGAGTCAGTAACTTCAGAGGATTTTTCCAACCTGTATTCTTCTCTAATTTGAAGTCTCACCTTCCCTGTACTTAGTCTTTCTGGCAGCCCAAAGTGCTTGTACAACCATGCAATGCATCTCACAGGACTGATATAGCTCTTTTTCTTAAGAGAGGTTTAAAACCTTGTCTGTAAGACATACTCAGTTAAATCAATGAGCATACTGCTCACAACCTGTATGTTACACAAAATATCTGTACTATTTCATATATTATTTTAGAGCAGTAGCATTTTCTTTGTTCAGTCAGATGAAGACAGATCTGTCCTTATAGGATTTTTTTTTTCCCTTTTATCCACAGCTGTCTATTCAAGTGAGCAGTTGGTTTTACTCAAAGGCTTCAGAACACAGTTTTCTGGTTTCAGTGCAAGAGATCAGTGAAGGAACACAATCAAGTGTTAAAAATCTCTAAATTAATTAATTGTCTACATTAAAACCAAAGAAAATTCTATAGTGCATGTCAGTTACAGACTTGAGTCCCAAGCTGAGTAGCATGGAGGCATGGATTTGGGGAGATTGGAGGACAGATCTCTGGTTGAATTGAGTTTTCAAAAGGATGATGTCAGCACTCGAGTGAGTGATACACAGAAAAGGTATTAAAATGCCTTGTTACTAAACACCGACATAAATGAACAATTATTTACCTGCAAATCCAGTCAATTTTAAAGACACCTCCCAACATTTTTGCATTCATTCCCGCAGGCAGCACCCAGTGTATAGGTGATCCTCCATGATGGGACTCTGAAGACAGTCTTGCAAATCCTAGAGGATTTCATGTGAGTTGTAACGAAGACACAACAGAAAAGCTATTGCACATAAAACTCACTTTCACTTACCTTGGCAATAGTGCACTTTCCCTTACCTTGGAATTTGCCACTCTCTCTTACAGAAAATATCAAAATAACACTCCTTGCTGATCTAAATGCAGCATTAAGCTTCTTTTCATTCACTGGAAGTGTCGACCATACTCCCTAAAACAAAAGAACCCCCATCCCACCACCAAAATATAAGAGTTCATCTCAAGTGATTTAGCCAACAGAAGTATACAGTACAGATGAGGAAAACAAGACCAAACTAGTGTTCTGGAATAGAAGATAATGGAAAGAGAAGGGTATTGCCAAATTCAGTTCCTTCAGAAAATATTTTTAGCCTACCCCATGATAAAACTTTTAAAGCATTGGCTTTTCAATCTTTTTTTAACACTGCAGAAGCATTTAGACCACCTATAAGGTTTCATTTGTAATTATAATGACGGACAGATACATTAAAAATACTAAAGGCAAAGGTTTTCATATGTGTTTTAAGTGACTTTGGGAGTTCATGTATTACATAATACACACAAATTATGAAAAAACAGCAGCATATGTACTGAAAAGTGGGCAGGTAGACTTCAGTAACTTTCTTAGTATGACAGATTTATTGATGACAGCTTGCAGACTTTAAAACTCTTTTAGTGAAAGGCCAGAAACATGAAAGACACCAGACCAACATTTTAAATTGGCAAGACAACTCAAAACAGTTTGTTCAGCCTCCCACATCCCCACCTACTAATTCCTACCTTTTCCCTTTCACCAGCCATTGTGTAGCCATGCATGCCAAAACCCAATCTGTTTTAAGGTACCAACTGAGCTGAGCTACAGAATACCAGTTTGCTGTATTACTTTTCAGCAAGATCAGCTCCCCAATCCACTCTCTGGGCAAACTCAGAGAACCTGATGCTGGTTTAATATGCTCAAACTTTAGCCTCAGAATATGATCTGGGATCAACCAAAGAAAATGTTACGCCCCTTCCTTTTTTGTTGAAGATATGTTCTCACGTCCTGCTCTGTGCTCAGATTAGTGCTTGCCTGACTCTGACAATTCATTAAAGTCACCAGAGAACTATTTGGTCTTTTTACTCGCTTTCAGTCAGATGTATATTGCTTTAGGCTACTTGTGAAGCCCTGCTGTGAACAAGAACAACTTATTGCACTGGCACCGCAAAAGCCAGTCTCATGAAAGTGCAGTGGCAAAGCACTGATGCCTACACACTGAGGGACAAAGCATCCACTCCAAGAACTTTAGGAACAAGGATACTGTTGCAGCCCCAAGTGTGGATGAAGCACAGAAAGGATATACTCCTCTAAAGAGCTAAAGCAAACACCAGTCAGAATGGTATACACTGCACAGATCAGACCCAAAGCTGGGGGGGGGGCAAACCTGTGCAGGAATTTTAAGATTCATTTAATTGTTCTAATGCTATTCTATTTCAGAAAACCTTCATTAATAGAATCAGCTACTCTGTGTATATTGTGTAACAGCAAATCAGCTATTTTCTCTACAAGCTGTTCCAAATAACACATGCAAATACAAAACCACCAGTGGCCTAGTGCCATGCCTCAGCAGATGAAGTCCAGTGCACTGGAATCCCTCCTAAGAACTCCCCCCTACACCAGCACTGCCAGGCATACCTTTCTGCAATAAGGCTTCAGATCCCTAAATCAACTGAAAAAAGTTACTTTTACAGCACTAGATGAAAGCCAAGACAACATTCTGAACCTCCTACAGCAATATGAACACAGGTGCTGATGAAAGGGAGAAAATACCACCACAGCATTCCCAATGGAGGTTGGCTTAAGACATTATCAAACAGACTCTGAGGCCCCTTTTTAACCCTGCTCTTATCAAGATAAATGACTGATGGTCTAGAAACTTTTCTAGGTTACAGTGGAAGCAGAATAGCTAGCCTTGAAGATTCAAGGAGCAGTAGCTTTCATCCTTGCCTCTACCAAGATCTGAGTGATGGAAAAAAGAATGCATCTATATATATGCTTTTCTATAGTAAGGTGGGTGTGTTTGAAAATAGACAAAGTGATCAGTTTGAAGAAAATTCAACATACCTTTGCTTTAGCAAGTGATACGTTTTCATGGTTATTACTCTTGATGAGAAAGAATCTTGCATCTTGGAGAATGTATTTAAGTTTACTTGTTTGGTCTGAAAAAACAAAGTGTCAAATAAGCTGACCTGTAAATATTTACAGTTGTCAAAAATGTTGCTTTGAGAATAGATAGTCATTTGTTTCCTTCAAAATACACTGTATCCCACCCAATTCCTACCTATGTATTATCACAGTCAACCACCCAACTTGAAACTCGAAGTCTAAGCTGTAGAGCACAAAATGCCAGGGGAAACCAAATCAAAACTAGAACTTAGATATTCAGGTAAAGAAAAAATAAAATCAGCATGATTCAGTGATGTTCCGATATACAGGACTTATTTATTTTCTTAATAATTTTTGGATAAATACTGGGTAACACTCGTATCAGCATGAGTTGTCCAACAGAGAATGCTGAAATGTTCCTCTTTTCAGATCTAAGCACTTTATTTTTTGCTTTGGTGCCCCTGCAAGAAGCAATGTGACTGAACTTTTTGCATATCGCTCTCAACACATGCAAAAGTAGCTCAATATTCACTTGTTATGCTCAGAACAATTATGCGCTCAAACGGATTTATATCGGAACATTACTACTTACAGGTACTTTAATGAATGGAGACAATGGCTTGCTATGGGGCATGCATTAAAAATTCAAATTTAAATGATACCTTTTTGGACAGCACGAACGGAAGATGATAATTTCTCATGCTTCTTTTCTGAACCTGTGTTTAGCCAAAGTACATTTGTTCAGATTGAGCCTTAATAGAGATAATATACAATTTCTACAGCCTTGTCACATACAATTTTCATTCATGACAAATTATGCTTTCTGGCGCGCACCCACACACACAAAAAATACTATTCAATGTGCACGAGTGTTTTGTTTTGGGTTTTTTTTTTGGTTTTGTTTTTGGGTTGTTTGGTTTGGGTTTGTTTTTTTAAAGTAGTATTTGAAGAATTTCCTACTCAGAAAACTAGTCACTGAATCATCATCTTCCAAGTTTAAAAAAAAAGTGAAAATTCCACTTAAGCAACAGAATAGCATTAAAGTAACAAGAAAGGCTACTTCCCCCCAAAGGTATCCACACACAACATGCCAGAAGTCAATACCAAATTATACAAAGCTACATACCCCATAAACCTCTACAGCCAGTTACATTTATTTTAGATTACACATTAAGATTTGATGCAAGTCAGGATGACAAGCAATAAAAGGAAAGAATACCTGCATACGATTCTGATGCAGAACTTCCACTTCTGTCAAAAACAATCGGAGAGATACCTCTAGCTCTCTTCCTCTCCTTCTTTTTCTCATCTAAAAAAAAACCATAACAAATACAACCAATATTTGAAACATCAAGTGGGGGGCAAAATTGAGATAAAAAGAACCAAGACAGGAAAATAACATCTGTAATAGTGGAATTAGCATTTGGCTTGCACGTGAAAATTGTGGTTGCTGCCCCAAAACTAATCACGCATAAAACAAGCAAATGCTAATTACTCAAGCTTTTCATTCACAAAAGGAAGACATACACCACAAATCTAGTAATTCTGTGCAAAGTTTAGGGAGAGAATTTATCTCCTAGGTGTTTTAGTAAGGGTGGTTTAGCTCTTCTCTCCAGCCTTCAGCCAAATTTGCAACACAGAGCACGAACCATGTTGCAATAGTGATATGGGCTCATTTGCTCAGAGCTCAACAAAATGGCAAGAGGTATGAAAACAAAACACTGTGGCACACAGGCTATTATTTCCACTCTTGAAAGTGTTACGTTATACTATGGAGCTTTTTAGAGTAGTTATTACAGCTTCACTTGTCTTTAGGTTACACCTTCCTATTGTCTAATTCCAAACAGCAGAGCTGAGCCAAAGAAGGCATTATGTTAAGCAGGATGACCACCTATGGAGACTTCAGGCAAGGGTAAGATACACAAGAGGAATCTTAACAGGACTGCAAGCTGCTTTCTTAAAAAAAAAAACAAAAACCAAAAAACCAGCCAAACCCAGAAGTATTTACGTCATTAACACTTCACATCTGTAAGTTAGGACCAGTTATACTATACAACTGCGAAGCATTTGTTTCTAGTTTCTGCTTAAAACATTTCTCTCTTTCTAAGTTTGCCCTAATAGCTAATCATTTCAACTTAGGCTTAGATTTCCTATGCTGAAGGCAGCCACTATTTAAGATTCAACTATCCTTCCCTGGGGAGATGGGGCTTTTACTACACCAGTCTACCTGGTCACTCATCTAGATGAATACAGAGCAGCTCAACACCAACTTAAAATGAATTGTATGAGGAACTAAGCCATTATATACCTAAGAAAACACTAATTCTGATGTTTCAAAGCATTGAACAGCAAGGCCAAAGCAATCAAGAATCCTCAGCATGGTAATCCTGATACCCACAAGCTTTCGTGTACAGAAATACCACTTTCCAGTACATTTTCTCCTTGCCTGTGGTATTTCATAATTATCATCTTGCTGACCTGTGCTACTAAAGCTTACTTTTGACATGTTCAGGAAGTGGTTACTTTCAAAACCAGCCAAACTTTCAATGCCAAGGTATTTCAGATTAGCAGCTAGATGTTACCTACCTGATGCATCTGAACCAGTCCCAGATCTGACTGACCCATCTGTGAAAGAGGCGGATTCAGAATCGGAATCGCTGGCTTCACTTCGTGTGTCATAGTCATTTCCTTCCTTCTGATCTCTCTCATCCTGTTCATACTCTTCTTCATCCTCCTCCCCATCTTCTTCCACCTCTTCATCCTCCTCCCCTTCATCATCTTCCTCTTCTTCCATTCCTTCCTCCTCATTCTCTGTATTGCCTTGTTCAGAGGAACCACTACTGCCAGTCTCATGATCGGAACAATATTCCTCAGAGTTCACCTCTTCTTTAGAAGAATGGCTGGATCTGCTTGGCCTTCTATCCACATCATGCCTGATTCTCTGATGTTTAAAGAAAAAGTGAATCAGCAGTCATATAACACTGTCAGGATGCACACACAGTCCTAAGAGGACGTGCCTTATAAAGGTCTCATATAATTGCTTTATTTACAAGGCAGCAAGAATATTTAATACCTCTGAACCATCTGGTGTAGAAGACTTCGCCCTTCTGTCAATATCCCTCTTCCGCATGCAAGTTTTTTCTGGTTGTCCTTTATAAGGTTCCCTGGAACTGCTTGACATGCGCGTCTTTCGATCACCGTCTGGGCGCTTGTTTCTATCAGACCTCTGATACTCCTCATTCTTGTACTCTGATACTGGTTTTCCTTTCGTACTCACTATTCTCTTGTTATTGCTAACTGACGAACTAGGAGGCTTTGGCATCATCTGCCTTGATGAATGTACAGAAGGTTTTTGTCTCTTGCTTTCAGCATTTTCCATCCTGTCAGTTTTTCTTTTTGATCCTTAAATAGAAAGAGATACCAAGTTCAATGTTATTTTGTATATCAAACCAAAAACTGTGCAGAAGCGCCTGCTTTCTCTACTTTGGTTAATTCCCCTGTTGCAGTCATAGGTAGCATCTTCCAGATGTAGGCTTTGCAACAATACTCAAAACTGCTTGTTAGGAACAGCTCATGTTCTAAACCATGTATTTTACTTTAAAAGAGCAATCTTTTAGGCTTTGGTAGGTGTTTTCTAAAATTATATAAACGTTGTATATGGGAATGCTAAACTGAATGCTTACGGGATTGGCCTAAAGCCAAATCAGGAACTGAACTGGAACCAGACTTTGGGACCCCCTCGCTCCATTTCCATTTCAATTCATCGAACCAAAAAGGACAGTCATTTTCTAACAGCAAATGAATTCACAACAACTCAGACTCAGCAATTGCTTTTAAGACAAAAGGAAACCTAGGTAATTGTTTCCTTGGAAGGTCAGGTGAAAAAGCAGATGTCCATGAAACAAAGACTTTTGGAACTCTTTCACTCTTCGAATCAGGTTATAGGAGTCGCTACTTCAAAGACTTTAACTCTAATAAGACAGACAGTTTTTACCATTTACGTTCCTACAGGACATCCACTACCAAAGTCACCTACCCTTTTTTTCACTTTTATCTTGTTCGCTGTCGGGGTTATACAACTCATCATCTTGGTCAGGAGCATCAGTCAAAATGTCATCCAGAACGTTCAGTTCACCATCTGAAAACAAAAAGAAAGTTAAAAACAACTATAAAAAGTCTGGATATGTAAACTACAGTAGAACTAGTATTTGCAAACCCAAACATTTCCTTTAAGGTTACCTATCTGCCACAAGGCAGAAATTAACGTCATCTTGATTTATTTCCACAATTTCAGTTAAAGGACCAGGCAAAGCCAATAAAAGAATTAAAATATGTCACAAGATGCATTGAGGCCTCCTGAATAAGATACAAGTTGGCTCCTCATGTTAAACAAGCTTTGCAGGAAAGCTGACGTACAAATGAAAGCTTAACAAAAAAAGCCTGTACAAGATTTGAGAAAAAGGAGACTGGGAGATAGTCCGAGTGCCATAAGCAAAGAGGAGGGACCTCTCTCCTCAAAATCCTGAAGAACTTGCACCTTAAATTATCTCCCCTCCTGCCCCACTATTTTTGTTGTTGCTGTGTTAGGAGGTTGAATATTGTGGTTCACCTACAAGTACCAAAAACACAACAGGGCAAGTTAACAAGAACACAAGCTAGGTCACCCCACTGACGAAGGGGAAACTAGTACTTATTTGCTGCATAATAAATTCTGAGCTGCTCTGGGAAAAAAAAAAACAACAAACCAAAAAAACCCAACAAACCAAAAAACAAACGCTAGAAGTTGATCAGAAGGGCAAAAGTTTAAGAAAATTCATGCTAGAAGCAGTAAATGACCACACTTGGTCACACAACTTTTAAAATTTGTCACTGTCTCCGACTCTTTCACTTTGCCTGAAACCAAAGGGGATATGTGGTGATTCTGGTAGGAGGACTCACCAGCTTTAAGATAGCAGATCTATATTCCAAACACTTTAAAAATAAGAGTGAACTAAGCCTCAGCATGCAAAGAGAAAAATAATAGAAAAGGTTATTAATTTTGGAATCTCATATTTCTTCTCCTAAACTCTGGAATTCCTAGCTCTTTCCACTTTATATTGCTATGATTGATTTTATTTTCTGTGTTCAGGAAAAGGAAAGCAGAGCAAACTGCAAGGATTCAGCTAGTTGACAGTATCTGTAGAATACACATCGTGCAACGTTATAAAGCAGCAGGTAAGGACTCCTGTACTGGACGAAATCAGGGTAAGGCAGCAAACAAAGTCCTCCAGAGTTTGGCAACTTGTCTATCTCAAAATCGTGAGCTGCATCACAAAAGAAGTTTTACAGCTTGATATTAAAGAAAAGACACAATCAGAAAAAAAGTTAGTATTAGACTTGTGTCTCTACTATATACTACTGAATCTGAAGTCAGCATGCGTGCTAGTTTTCCTGCTGGTGTTTCTCCACATTTTCTGTGGTAAGGGAATGCAGAAGTGGTCCCTGAACTGCTCAACTGCTATAGCTGATGCAAAGGAAGCGGTGCAGAGAAAGGTAGATCAAGCCTTTTCCTGGCAGTTTACAGTTAGAGGGCATTTAAATATAACACGAAGCCACATCATAGTTCTCTTGGGAATAGTCCTTTATGTTTGTAGATACCTATATATCCACAGCAAATATTCTTGCTGTTATTAATGAGATATGCAGAGAGTCAGATTCATGGGTGTGCAACTACTAAACATGGGCTGCAATTTCCTGGCTTGCATTCTGCTTCCCCACAGAAGACTAAGCAAGTTCAGAGCACCATATTTTTTTATGGGAGACTAATGAAAAAGAGGTGTGCTAGGATTAGAATATTAAATATATCACCCACTTCAGATCACACATATTGAACCTTAGCTTTATTTCCCTTTTGGTGAGGCAATAGCATACTTGCGTAAACTACATTCAACCTAGCTACTGCAGTAGCATTCAGAGGTGCTAAAAGACTCATGTATCAGCTGGTTCAGAAACAAATGAGAAGATAAGGACAATTTAATGGAATAAGCAAGTCTGACACATACTCTCTGATAAATCCCTTCCAGGTTAGGTGGGCCTGATTTATAGTTTGAACCTGCAAAAAGTACGCAAAAGACAGGAGTAGGATGAGTTCCCCCCACCCCCTTCTGCCGCCCCCTTCTGTAGATACATCTATCTGATTTATTTAAAAATAAATTTCCAGATTTATCTAGCAGCCTGGTGATGCAAAAAGGGTAATCTGAACACACAGTTCCCATCTCTCACTTGCATCGGGTATACTGCTCAACTGACTTCCACAAGGTGATTACACTCACTGAACTGTCACTGTTAGTGTTCAACCTAATGAGCTAAATTATCTCAGACAGATCAAGATAAGCATCAGGTAAAGCACAGAAAAAAGAAAAACGGTAGAGGACAGATTTCTTACAGTTCATCACTGCTGAAGGGGGAAGATCCAAATGGGTCCTTTTCATTACAGACACTCCCAACTGGGCTCTCCTGTAACTCATCTTTTGTTGACTCTGGGGTATGTTGGATCCTTCCGTGAACAAATTTAACTCACCTGAAACAGCAGGAAAGTAACCTGGGGAGGCCATTTTTCCTCTGCTGCCCATGAACATTAGATTTATTCAAGGAAGGGTCCAAGCAAAAATCTGATTTGGCAAACAGAGGAGATAAGACCAGGCGATTTCAAACCAAAAAGGTATGCGAGATTTATTTCCACTTTTTTAAGGCAGCGAAACAGCATTTCTCTTCCAAAAGCACCATAGAAATAATGTTGCATTTACAGCAGAAATAAGTTCAGTTACAAACAAATGTGCATTAACATCTGCTATTCAATCCAAATCATCCCTTTCATAGGACAGAAAATTAAAAGCAAATTAAAATACGAAACAAAAAAAACCCCATGTAGCGTCTGCTACTCATAACTTGACCACTGTCAGTAATTAAAAAAAAAAAAGAACAAAAAGACCAAAGAATAAAAAAATTCAGGCCCATCTGTAGAAATGATGAGTAGCACGCATAGATGACAACAGTAAACATTTCAATTTCACTGCTCATCCACTGTGGCAGCTCACATCTGTTTCAACACAACCTGATCATAGCCTATCCCAGCAGTCTTATAATAATAGCATTAAGAATCAAGCACTAGAAATAACTTTACTTATTAGTTCTAACAAAATCTAGTGGGAATTTTCCATGTTATCTAATTTCACAATAAATATTAGACAGCAAACTTTCACCTCTCTGACAAAAGGCATTTCATGGACATCCATCCTGCAAAAAAACTTTACATGAAATGTATTCCATAGAAATCCAAAACAATGTAAACCAAACCACAACACTACAGTGAGCCTTTACCTTTTTTATAACACTATTACCTGCACTAACCACTAAACAGCAATCTTCTACATCTAAACTTTGTTTTTATTTCTTAAATGAACTATTTTGTGAGAAGTGACTCGTATAACCTCACAGACAACATGCAGATCACTTCAGCTTCCACACACAGTGATGGGCAGTTATAAGAGTTGTGAATATACATTATCCTGGAAACCTTCAATTTCTCTAGTTCAAACTTTTTTACTCACAGTGCCCAGAATGCATAACTGACTGCAAAAAGCAGAGCAAAAATTACCAAAATAATATTCCAACGTCAGCTTCTGCTTGCTAAAGTAACTATGTCCCTCGACAGAAAATGCTGCAAAAAAGCATGGCTAGGGATCCAAGCAGAAATAAAGAAAAGCAGATACTTTCTGCGAGAAGATAACCAGCAGTAACTCGCTGCCAATAACGTTAAACTTATGGCCCACGAACTTATTCCTATTCCCGCTGCTCAAGTCACCTTGCCCTGAGACCACCGCCGCCGGGGCACCACATTACGGCACGGCGGTCCCATCACCTCCAGCACTCCAGGACACAACAGGAAGCATTCCCCTACACGCCACGTCTAAAAACTACAAAAATCGTCCTCCAGCAGGGCCTCCCGGCCCCGCCGCCCCTCCGCTCTCCTCACGGACGTCTCCCAGAGTGAAGGCCCGGCACCAGCAACCAAGCAAGGCCCGGGGGAGGGGGGATGGCTCGGGCGGGGGGGTCCCCCCTCGCTCGAGACATCCGCCCTCCCCGGGGCCTAACCGTTACCCCCGACCCCTACCACCGGGTACCTTTCTCCTCCCGGCTATCAGCCGCCATCCCGCCGCCGCCGCGACGCGTCGAGCGCCTAAGATGGAGGCTCCCTCTTCCTGCACGTAACGATTCCCTCTTCCCAGAATGCACCACTTTGTTTACGCTCCGCGCGTCACAGGGCGCCGCGCGCGGAGGGGCGGGGAGAGAAGGACGGCGCATGCACGCTGGCGGGGGGCGGGGCGAGGGCGCGTGTGTAAAATCGTCCGGCGCACCGCCCCTCGTGCGCATGCGTGCCGCCGGGCGCGGGGGGGAGCCCGCCATTTTTGTCCGTTGGCGGTGTAGGTGGTTGGTGTGCGGTGGGCCCGTCTCAGAGCGCGGCCCTGAGCTGTGTCCGCTGCTGGGAGGAGAACTGTAGGGAAGGAAGGAGGTTTCTGCCCTCAAAGTGAGGGAAGCTGTTGTGAAGCCCCCATCTCTGCCTGTTCCTGTGCTGTTGTGATAACTGCATGAGGTGTGGGAGCTCTTGCCGTGGGTCTTGAGTGGGGCAAAGTAGCTATGGCCTTCCCCAGTGTTAGGTATTGCTGTTCCCCGGGTTTCCTTTGGCTGTTATTTTTTTTTTTTTTCTGAAAGTTGTTTTTTCTTGCTCCTGGTGATGTTCACCTTGTTTTGCAATGCATCTCTTAAAATGTTAAAATAGTGTGCTTTATCAATCCAAATTTTTTTTTTTTTTTTTTTTTTTACAGAAGCTTGGGATTAGGGCATGCTTCTTTCCTACCATAACCTAGGTGAAAACTTACCACCACAATTTAGTTCCCCTTTCAGGCAGCTTGTGAAGAGGCCTGGCTACTTGAGTAGCCTTCAGTAGTTTATTAGGGTTGTGTGTAACTTGGCAATTATCAAGTAAGAGCTTGTTTTGCATTCTAAATCCTATTACCTGACATGCTACTGTTACAAAAGCTCTACCTGCTTTTAAATTTTTTTTTTCTTTTTAAGTGGAGTGGATGCATAGCAAGGTGATTAATGTTGTAGACCAAATGATAGTTCTTGTTTTAAGGCTGCAGATATTAGCTAGAGTAGCCTAATGGGTGCAGCCAGTCAACTCAATACCCCAAATTCCTCCCTCCAGAGCAATGCAATTCCAGGATGCTTCAGTCATGATATTTGGTGCGTTTGCCTGTGCTTGCAGAGTGGACAGGTTAGTTAAAATGTCTGGTCAGCACAGTAGCTGTAGTTTAGCTTGAGGAAGCACCCTTCCCGTGATGAGGGCTGGAGGGCAAAAGGCCCTCTATAGCACTGGTTGGTATTGTCCATCTCACTTCAAAACTGTGAAAGCAAAGCCTGAAAAGAGGATAAAAGTGCCCCCTGAAGAACTGAAACGTTTCTGCAGAGAGATGGTAGAAGTTGGAATTATGTGAAAAGGCGAAAATGACGAGGTGATTGTGAAGCTTACAGAAAGATACCTGTTCTTCAGCTTTGTATTGACTTCTTGATCTGATTAAAGGTTATTATTATTGCTGTAGTGCTACAACTGATTCAACATTTGCTCATCCCATGAGTCTTGGGAGTTTTATTTTGGTAAATATGCAGGACTTCACACTAGTAGTTTTACTGGCATTTAACTTCTTGATTCTGTACTCAAAGAGAAGCAATTCTTGCGTGTCTGTGTTCCTATCACATCAGTTGGCTAAGCTGCTTGTGGAGTGACCTTTCAGTGACTGGCATGCACATAACAATTTTATTTAGCATGCGTTTTTTATAAGCCATACTTGCACTCTCTAATTTTACTAGAAATTACTCTGTGGTATTACTTTGCTGGGTGTTTTGTTACTGATCAAAAAAAAATTGTCTGCGTGTAATCCACTAGATGGTGTCGTTAACGTGAGTTAAATGGAAGGGCACTTAAACGGAGCTGCAGTTTATGTCAGTTTCTGTACTTCTCTTTGAATCTGCAGGTGCACCAAGACAGCTTTGGAGAAGGCTGTGCTTTAAAGCCAAGCGTGGCCCTTTTGGTGGGTTTCATGCCTTTCATGTGGCACAAAGTTCAAATATTGGTAGCATGAGTCTAGCACGTTTACTGTAGTATGTTGCTGGGGGGATGCCTGCAAGTGAGGATAGCTGCTGATGCTTTTCTCAAGGGTATAGTGGCTCTAGCTAGGCTAAACCATCTCCAGAGGTCCCCTCCAACCTTAACGATTCTTCCGTTCTGTTACTGATGGGCTCTTGTTCAAGAATTACAGGGTAAGAGAGTCTCCTTAAGTGCAGCAAAGCAGCTGGTAGCTGTGGCTTCCCACATAGATTACAATATAGCAAATCCTAATGGAAAGAAGGTGGGGGGCAAGGGGGGGAAGGTGCTAAGCTTGGTAGTGGGTTTCCTTTTAGTTGTTGCTATGCCAGAGATTTGATAGATATACTTTTATTTTAAGGGACAGATAATTGCTTTGCCCAAACCTGTTTGAAAAAGAATGTTGAAGAATTCCCTTGGTGTCTGCAGAATGCCTTTCAGAACCAGGTTACAATAGCTGCTTGGAAGTTCTCCCTTTGAAGTGGTCTTTATAACATCTTAGTGTCAGCACATTTGTCCATGGTTTTTGTGCAAGTGCTGATGGGCATTCTCTGAAGACTGTGTATTAGAGATGGACCACTGTTGAGGAATGACTAGGATGACTGAGAATAATGGTGTCCTATGTTAGAGACAAGATTTAGGCCTCCTTTTATGTCCAGGCCTTCTGCTGTCTATCAAGAGACTGACTGGGGATGGTTGCTGACTGCTCAAGAGGTATATTTCTGAAAATCATTTCTTCGTAGGCCTGTTGCAGCCTGTGTAACTTGGAACTGTGGAGAACCAAAATGAGGTGGGGATATCGCTTTTGTAAAGTAGGTTAGCTTATCTAAGTTAGATTAAAATGCAAAATCCACTGATTCAGAATTTGTCTTCCGGATCGGCGGATGAGACTTGTTACTGCTCCTGCTATTCTCAAAAGGCAGGCTTTTACGATGCAAGTCAGCGGAGAGCCGTTCATGTAGCTGCACACTGGTATATGTCTCTACTGATACACCCATACATTCAGCTGGTGTTACTGTGAGTATGATTCCCATGAAGTCTGATACCTTTCAAAACGTATGCACACTAACCCTCGTCATCTGCTTACAACCCTGCAACAACAAGGTGTAGGTTATAGCAAAAATTTCCTCTAATCTGCTTATGCCTAAAAGTGTTTCTAAAGCTACCCTGTGAAGCCAAAACACTTTCAGGTGATGTCAGCCCATGGAAGATGTTTACAATGAAAAAAAAAAAAACAAACCAAACAAGTAGTGATTTTTAAAGAAGGCTGCCAGAGAGTACCGGCAAACACTTGCTGGCATAGATAGCCATAAAGTATTATTTATATTTGATTTAATTTTTGATGTGCACTTTAAGCTGCAGGAGGTGCTAGTGCAGAAATATAACTTCTGTGTGCGTTTCGTTCCTGCACCTTGGTGCATTTGCAGTTGCATGCTTCCTGTTTACAAGATAATTACTGTATTCTGGACTGAGTGTGTGTCAAGGCCAGGTACTTCAGGTCACTGAGTGTAATGGCTCGCAGAGTTACTGCTGTGTAAACAGGAAACTCCCTGTAGGTATTACTCAAAAATATATTTTTAATTAGTAAGTTAATGAGATGGAGGGGGGGGGGGAAAAGGGAAACTTAAGTTCTTGGAAGCCAACAAGATTTTCCCCTGTCTCCCAAAAGATATGGGTTTGGCTGCTTTTTCCCATCATTGTTCCTCTTTGTGTTCATTGGCTGTTTTCTTTCCCTCAGGCTTCTTCCTCCTCTCCCTTCTCCCGTTAGGTAATGTGATTCTCATGCTGATACTGGTAAGGGTGATATCTATTTGTTTGTATTGGGTTTCAGGGAGGGTGAGATTTTTCTGAATAAAAAAATAAAACCTGGGAAATGCTTTTGCAAGTGCTTGTTGTGAGACAGAATGACCCTGGAGAGTTGAATTGTCACTTCACTGACAAGCAAGTTAGGACAAAGCTGAGTTTGTTGGGTGGTCCCATTGATTCTGGTTTTGTGGAGAGACCTGAAGAATCTGCATTGCATAATCATCGCTGCAATTTTCCCTTGTGTGAGTGCTTCCACTTGAAAGAGTAGACTATTTTTCCATCACTTGCCTTTTCAAATCCCCTAAAGTAGGGTTAGATGGTATACCTGAGGCTGTCAGTGTATTTCTGCTGCAGGATGTGGTGACCCTCTTCTTTCTTGTCCCTTGCTTTCAGTTGTGCTGCCCCCAGTTCTCATAGTTGTAACTGTTCTAATTTAAATTGCTAATCTAAAAGAAAGCAGTTTAATTTTTCTTTCGTGGATAACTTTCCAGAACGTGAGTTGAAATGGCTTTTCAAGAGGCGGGATGAACGCAGAGAAAAGGTGACTGTCCCCTTTTGGCAGCAGTGAGTAGTGTTTAGATGCACTCAGTCCAGCTGCAACTCGGTACAGTGTTGTGGGTTTTCTAGGTTGGTCCCCTACTGAATCAGGAGGTGGCAGCATCTTGCTTTTGGTGCATATTTTGATCCCAGACCAATGTGAACTCTTTTATTTTCTTTGCTGCAGGAAAGTGGTCTACAGCAGTTATGGCTAGAGGAAAGGAAATACAAGGTCCACTCTAGATCACTGGCATGAAAGTGCTGCTTAGCCTAGCTAGACTGTGCTGGAGATGGCAGGAATTGGTCTGGGTGATATTTTAAGTGGTAAATTTTTGCTCCTGGTGCTGTGTCTGTTTTCCTGGGAAACAAGAGAGGCTGTAAGGATGCAATTAAGGTCATCCCTGAGATGCATTTCTTAGATCTGTTTTTGACATTTGCATTTGCTTGGCCCGAGTTCGGCTGGGCATCTACAGAACTATGAGAGCTCCTGCCTGAGCCTTACAGAAGCCACGAGGTCCTAACCAGATACTTGAAGTTAAGCATGGCCTTATGTTCCTTGCTGAATCATGTTACAGTTAGCTCTTTATTGCCGATGAGCCCTATAGTAGGAGCTCAGCTTATATGCTATGCTGCACTGAAGGGTTGAGGAATGTATTTGGTATTATCTACTCACTCCTCTCTGCCGTGATTTGTAGTTGCTAAAAAGTACAGCTTTCTTCTTAGTTGTCATCCCACTGGAAGTGTATGAACAATTACTGTGTAGTACAAGCTGTCTAGCCCAATTAGACAGGGGTTTAAAGAACAGGCTTGACAAGACTAGGTGTCTACATGGTACTATGATAGACCCTATCATTAGCTAGATAGCCCTACCTTAACTTATCCCGAAATAGATGAATAGCACCCTGATGCGAACCAAGGGATTTTTTTGGTCACAAAAATAGCGTCCAGTGCTCTGCGCACAGTAAGTCTTCACACCCATTGGCAGCAGTGTAGTTTAAAGCTGTACATGATGGACAGATGGCTTTTAATAACATAATGGAGAGAACAGATGTCAAGTTTCCCTGTCTCATGCCAGTGTATTTTTCCTCCATTCATTCCTGTCTGAGGAAGAAATGCAGAGGGTTTTCCTTTCTGATAGCACAGACTTTCAAACAAGAATTGCAAGACAGGCAGCACCATGTGCTGCTGGGTCCCAGGCTGTAAAGGTCACCTTTTCCAGCTCTAGCTGTTGGAGCCAAGCACAGCGAGGCCTTCAGCATGCTGACAGTTCTGAACATCTCCTGCTTAGTTTCTGGCTGCAGAGAGCTGTTCAGAGTTGGAGGTCTGATTAAAGACTGAATATAATAATTGGGATGATGTTGCTGGGAAGTCATCTTTAGAGAAAGAAGGAAGCTTGTGTTTGGTGAGTTTGTAGGGGGGTTTCTGTTAATAAGTAGTTCTTTGGGAAGCCTAACCAAAGCAAAATCCAGTTACCTGTCTGTCTCTAGCAGAGTTTCTGGTATCTAACAAGGTGTGAGCATGAATGTCTTTCTCTCAATAGGGGCAGTAGCCTCATTTCCTACTCTACTCCCCCCCTTCAAGTTCTTAAAATTTCAGAGCTTGTTGAATTTGCTGGCAGACACCGTTTGCATTAATGGCCTTTCTGTAAGAAACCAGGTTCAAAGTAGCAGCTGCTCCTCAGAGATTTAGAATATTAGAAGCAATATCTGAGGGGAATTGAAGGGCAGGAAGCAGCTAAGAAGAAATGCAACCCATCTTATAATTGTAGAAGTGTTTGTTTAGCATGTATGTCTGTGTTTTTGAGTAGAGGTTATGTATGTATCCATCTCATGACGCCAAAAACATGAAGCCCAGCAGAATGGGACCAAATGTTATGTTCATAAAAAAGGGGCAGTATGCAAATAGACATTAGCAATTGCATAAGGAGTTACTGTCTCATTCTGCACATATAACCATGTGGATAAAGGTCAAGTTGAGACATATATACATGTTCTACTGTGGCAGGAAATTCCTTTGTTCCCAACATTGTTCCCTCTGTACATCTGCACTCTTTATGGTCAGACTCTTGGTTGTGAATACATGTCTTGGTTCAAATTACAAAAGCTGTGCTGATTTAAAAAGTGACTTACTGTATTTGATTGCGGATGGCTGCAGTGTGCATCACTATCAGTAGATAAGCTGGTAATAGCCATTTGTGTTTGTGGTGGCTTTTGCTTCTGTGATGGATATAGTTTTTCCAACGATTTGTTCTCATGAAAGCCAGGTTGCCCTGTTCTTAACCTCTCATTGCAGCACCAAAGCAGCAGTTAAGGCTGTGACTCTGTGTGTTGTCATTACAGTGCAGGTTTTGGCTTGTCTCTTGCTTTTGTACTCTCCTTGTCTTCCAGGTGAATCACCGCTGTTATCTGGTATCACACCCTATTTTTAAACCACAGTGCTCTCCTGTTTCTAGGGCCGCTGGAATACTTGTGCTTCATAGGATTGGAGTTTAAACTTGCTCATTCTTTGTCCTGTCTCAATTATTTTAAGTTTTGCTTTGTTTTTTTCTGTGAGTTTGCTTGTTTATCAAATGTTTGTCTGTGTTCCCCTCATTGAATGATTAGAATTATGAGTCAGATAGCAAAACTGTGAGGTTTCATAGATAAACAGTAGAGCTATAATAGAAGCTGGGGCTGAAAGGATATTGGTGGGTCTTCTGATTCCTCCTCCACCACAGGCATGATCAACTATGGTTCAAGTGCTCCTGATTTGTTTATTTACAGAAGCTTTAGAATATCTGTAACTGAAGCTTGGAAGAACAGGTTGGCCAATTATTAAGTGCTCAGATACCATAAGGGTGGGTATTCTATTGCCTTTGAGTTTTAGGAATAGGATTCATACTTCAGTGCTTTGCCTCACCATAAATGTTAAAGGAATGAAACTGAATTACCAGGAAGTATTTTGTCTACAATAGACAAGTGGGAAGAGGTGGAATGGTGGAAGGAAAACATTAGACTCTGAATCAGTGATCAGAACCAGTGTTGGCAGGATTGCATGCGTGTGAAGCCTTGATTTTATATAGTAGGTTTCAGTATAGCACTGAAAAAGTTGAAGCTCAAAGAAATTGTTTATCCTTCTTGGGGAATTGTCCATGAATGGGACTCAAGAAATGTCTCCTATTTGAGACGGCACTTCTCAGCTTATGCGTATGCCCCTCTAGAATCATTCAAACTAATAATATTTTAAATTATGTCCTGCAGGGCTTCTGCACATTTGAAGCCTTTAAGTTTCCCCCAATTATTCATATGCCTCCCCCGTTTTCCCCCCCAAAACCCCACCATTGTAAACCAGAATACAATGTGGATGACCCCCTCTCCTTGTACAGTGTGTGTTTGTGGTACAGTGCTTTGCCTGGATAATGTATGTGAGCTAACTCTTAACAGCTGAGTCCTGCTGCTGGAAGCTGTGGTGCCAGTTGTGTGGCAAGGCTTCCTATGTGGCTTGATAAGCCTTGCTGAAAAGCGGTGATTTTCAGGGAGACAGCACATGTGTCAGAGGTAGCCGGAGGGGCCTTAGGCAACTTCTGTGCCTTCACAGGGTTTGTCCCAGAGAGGAGTTATTGTGGGAGCAGGTAATGAAATGGAATAGAAGAGATTTGAGATGCAGGCAATGGTGGTTCACTCCAGAAAAGCTTAAGAATTTGACTTGGCCTCTCAGATGTTCTCTGGGAGCATCTGCTCGTCAAACTTCTTCATACAGCTCTGTGTTGATGCATATGAAATATTGCTTATCCTTTTCTCCTCAACCTTGGTTCTATATCCGTTGGTTGTTGGACTAATCTGCTTCTGCAGCTCATTGCAGCTGTACTGTGAACTGTCATTTGTTCAGTCTCTTTTCTGCTCTTCCTCTGCCACCTGGCTTTTTCTGCAAGGCGCTGACAAGTTCTCCTGCAAAGGAAGGCAGCTAAGTACAGCTCACCTTCTCTGACCCAGGTGTAGAAATTCTTGCATGCTGAGATGTTTTTTCAGGCACAGCTTGCTGGGCAATTATTCAGATGAGTCATAATACATAGGTCTAATTTAATCTGCAGGGTTTTTTTGAGTTTGTCAGCACTGTTGGGTCACAAGCTCCACTTCTTTCTGATGTAGGATTTAATGTTTCATTTTTAGGACACTTGCAGGTCTTGTACTCCTCAGGCATGGACTGTGGGACCCAAATGAGCATATCTGTGGGTTTTGGTACTTTAGCTTTTGTTTTTTTTTTTTTTTTCAGAAGTGCATTGCATTTTCCTGAAAACAGTTAACACAAGCCTGAGGATCTCCTGTTCGGCATCTCCTCAAGTGAAAGCAGATGCAGAAATATGTAGTGTCACTGCACTGACTTTATCTGCTTTATCCTTGTCCTGGTAGTTTAGAAACCATTCAACTAGCTGGCTTCTGATATAATGGAAAAACTACATGGTCTTTTTGTTCTCTGCTCTTGATATCCCTAGCTATTAGAATAAATTTTCAATTCACCTGTAGTTTTTCTTTCCAGTGCTCTAAGTTGTCCTCAACTTAATCTAGATCTAGAGAGATCTAGACAAATTGGATGTGGGCAATCACCAACCGTATGAAGTTTAACAAGGGCAAGTACTGGATTTTGCACCTGGGACCTAGAGACTGGGGAATGAGCAGCCCCGTGGAGAGGGATCTGGGGCTTCTGGTTGACGGCAAGTTGAATGTGAGCCAACAGTGTGCCCTGGCAGTCAAGAGGGCCAACCATGTCCTGGGGTGCATCAAGCACTGTATTGCGAGCTGGTCGAGGGAGGTGATTGTCCCGCTCTACTCTGCACTGGTGCAGCCTCATCTTGAGTACTGTGTGCAGTTTTGGGTGCCACAGTACAAAAAGGATATGAAGCTACTAGAGTGTCCAGATGAGAGCTATGAAGATGGTGAAGGGTTTAGAGGGGAAGCCGTATGAGGAGCTGCTGAAGTCACCTGGTCTGTTCAGCCTGGAGAGGAGGAAACTGAGGGGAGGCCTCATCGCGGTCTACAGCTTCCTCACAGGGGGAAGAGGAGGGGCAGGCGCTGATCTCTCCTCCCTGGTGACCAATGATAGAACCCGAGGGAACGGCAGGAGGATATGCCAGGGAGGTTTAGGCTGGATATTAGGAAAAGGTTCTTCACCCAGAGGGTGGTGGAGCACTGGAACAGGCTCCCTTGGAGGGTAGTCAGGGTGCCAAGCCTGACAATATTCAAGAAGCATTTGGACACCACCTTCAGACATATAGTGTGAATTTTGGGGTTGTCCTATGCAGGGACAGGAGTTGGACTCGATGATCCTTGTGGGTCCCTTCCAGCTCAGGACATTCTATGATTCTAATCTGACCTGCATGACTCCCAGTTCCGTGGTTTGTCAGGGGTAACTCTGTCTTGTGTGACTCTGAGGGGAGCTGACCCTGGCCAGCAACTAATCACCCACCAGCTGATGGCTCAGGCCCACCCAGTAGGATGAGGGAGAGAATCAGAAGAGCAGAAGCAGGAACAACTCATGGGTCAAGATCAAGAAAGTTTAAACGAAGGATGGGGTGTGGGCAGGAGGACAACAGGCAATGCAAAGGCAATAACTCAGCACTTTCCACAAGCAGTGGGATGCCCAGCCAGTCTCTGAGCAATGACTGCTTTGGAAAATATTACCCCCCATTTTTTTTGCCAAGCATGATGCTACGTGGTGTGGAGTATCCCTTGATCAGTTTGGGTCACCTGTCCCATCTGTGACCCCTTCCAGTCTTTTGCCCACCTTTAGCTGGTAGGAAGGGGAAGAGTAGAGTGAGAAACAGAGAAGGCCTCGTTGCTGTGCAAGGACTGTTCAGCAATAGCTAAAATATTGGTGTGCTATCAACACTGTTTTGGTCACAAATCCAAAACACAGAACCATATGGGCTGCTGTGAAGAAAATTAACTCCATCCCAACCAGACCAAGTATACTCTTCTGTGGTAGTAGTCTCTGCAACAAGTTAAACTGTTTTAATTGCCTCCTATTTTATTTTATAGCCTACTAACTGCTACTTTTGAAGTTCTCTTTAAATTTGTATCATGTAACAACATGTTCTTCCTCAGAGTATTGAAGTAAAAATACTAATTATGTGTGTATGACAGGTTAATTATCTTAATTATGGCTTCCTTGGGTGTTATAGTTGCTTCAAGTGTGGATATATTAGATAAAAACTTAACAATCCAAAGAATGGCAAAAATAACTTTGCTTTGGGAACAAAAAAAGTTTGGGTTGTTTTTTTTGCTCAAGGTCATTATGACAATGCTAGTTTACTTCAATTGTAAGGCTTCTATATTTTTTCTTAAAAACAAAGCAAATTTAAACCAAATTTTATTTTTTCAAGCTGTTCTATAGGGCAAAAGCATTTAAAAATTTCAATATGTGAGCTACTCCAACTTAATTAATTCCACTTATTCTGCTTGTAATGCCTATAATTTTGAGTTGAAAAGTCTCTTAAATTTTTGCAGAGCTTGCTACTCAAGAGATATCTAGACAGATGCAGCTAGGGAGGCCATCTCACCAGGTGAGACCTGTTACAGATGGCAGCATACAGTGTGCAGGCGGGCTGCTTGGCAGCCCCAGCTAGCCTGGGGTGCATAGATGCTGGCTTCTTGAGACCCTGCTGGCAAGGAATGGTGCGTTGTGATGGCTTTCCCTTCTGCTATTCTATGGGAGCGTAGGACTTGGCTTTCATCCGAATTAGAAGCTAGTGGATTAGCAGACTAGGGGCTTTTGCTTAATTCTTGTATCGGAGGCTTTAGCCAGTAAGCAATACCTCCATGCCTGTCCTAGCTCCTGCTGTCTGTCTGTCCAGATGGCTAGCACTGCTCACAGAGCCAAGGTCAGCATTTTTGCCATCTTCTTAAAACACCAGCTGTGTGCAGTGAGACTGAGGAAGTTGGGTTTGTATGGATCTTTATCCAGCTGTCTTTTGGTCAGCGGTGTTGGCTGTGTCATCGATCACCTCACTCGTGAGGCTTCCCTGATGTCTAGAAGACCTGAGTTCAAACTCCAGCCTTTCTCTCAGTAGGGGTGTAAATATCATCTTCCTTTCATTAACATGCGGTGACATTGAACTATTGAGGGTAAAATCAGAGGAAGTGTGATTGCAGAAGACTTTTTCCCATAAGAAACCAGGCTGTGGTTTTTTTTTTTCTTCCCACACCAAATAGGATGGGTATGATACCAGTCTGATACAGATCCAAAACCAGATCTGCTACTTCACCTGTAGTTCAAAAGAAAAATGGAAATACTCTAAGTGGCTATAGCCTGATGATCAGGTCATTTTGGGAGTAATGCCTTGGGAGATACTGTAAGGATATGGTTGTTGCTTGTTCTTTCTCTTTTCTTCTACAGCTTTATAATGCGGTCATCTAAGTGCAAGTTGGGTAGACCAGAACAGTTGTACAGTGATCCAGGTTTAACTGATGTGGCATCTTGTCTCTTAGAGGCCAATGCCAGTTGTGCAGGAGGTTATGTCCTTGGGTGATCCTTGTTTTTATGACCCATTTGCTGATTGCTTTGCAACATGCCAAGTGAGGACTTCTGCGGTGTTACCACAGCTGGCGACAAATTCTCTCCAGTTACAAGCAAGAGCGCTGTCAGCCCAGAACTGTTCTGTTATTTAAAGCTGGATAGTCAACTGCTTTGTATTTTTCATAAATACTACAAAGCTCTTTCACATTCATATACTGCAACAAGGTAGTAATTGTATAATGTATAAAAACCCACTGTAAACTTATTACTTTTCATGAAATACCTGTAGCATTTGCTGATAATTTTCCAAGTGCTGGAACTTAAACCTGGTCTGTAGATGGTTGTCCTGTCTCTCACTAGTATGTGGAGAAGAAGCAGAGTGTTTATAGTGTTTTAAAGGCACTTTACAATTTCATGTTGTAAACACCTATATTGAGCCGCTTGTTTTCCAGTTTTGAATGTGATTTATTTCCATGTCTGCTCTTAATACCAGTAATATGTTTGATGTAAACTCATTCTAAACAGTTTAGCCACTTAAAGCCAGAGAGAGTGACTCTGGCACACTGCAGCTCTGTAATCACCCTCTGGAAAGATTAGAGGACATAAAAGAGCAGGCAAGCAGTTTTCCCCTTTTCCATGTAGCTAGTGTTACAGTGGGAGTTCATATTGGCTCTGTTCATTTTGGGGCATGAGAGTTAAAAATGAGAATGATAGTAATAGTCCTTTGGTCATTACGAGCTCTTCTGGATGATACTAGGCATGAGATTGTTAGGCAATGTATGTAGTTGACAGTGTTTCCACGCTGACCTTGTTCTGAGACTGACATCCAGGCAGGAATCCCAGCCCTATCCTGGACAAGGTAAGTCTGTAGCTGCACATACTGCAGTAGGTTGAAGCAGCCTCTTCAGTGGTCTGGGGCAAGGCCAGATGCTGTACAGTCTTGTCTAGATCAGCGCAGTTTCTGACCTAGTGGAGTTAGTGTGGATTTCCCCCAATTCCTCTCCAGTGTGATTTCTCTGCCTGTGTGTCATGCTATCTTAAGGAGAAAAATCTGAGAGGAGGTACCTCCTTTTTCCTTGAGAAAGGGTGAGGCTTGTTCTTACTCAGCAGTGATCTGCTGGAGGGTAGGAAGGCTCTGCAGAGGGACCTGGACAGGCTGGATTATTGGGCCGGGGCCAACTGTGTGAGGTTCAACAAGGCTGAGTGCGGGGTCCTGCACTTGGGTCACAACAACCCCACGCAACGCTACAGGCTGGGGGAGGAGTGGCTGGAGAGCTGCCTGGCAGAAAAGGACCTGGGGGTGTTGGTTGACAGTTGGCTGAAGATGAGCCAGCAGTGTGCCCAGGTGGCCAAGAGGGCCAATGGCATCCTGGCTTGTGTCAGGAATAGTGTGGCCAGCAGGACCAGGGAGGTGATGGTGACCCTGTACTCGGCACTGGTGAGGCGGCACCTCGAGTACTGTGTTCAGTTTTGGGCTCCTCACTACAAGAAGGATATGGAGGTGCTGGAGCGTGTCCAGAGAAGGGCAACGAAGCTGGTGAAGGGTCTAGAGCACAAGTCTGATGAGGAGCGGCTGAGGGAACTGGGGTTGTTTGGTCTGGAGAAGAGGAGGCTGAGGGGAGACCTTATTGCTCTCTACAACTGCCTGAAAGGAGGTTATAGCGAGGTGGGGTTTGGTCTCTTCTCCCAGGTAACAAGTGATAGGACGAGAGGAAACGGCCTCAAGCTGCGCCAGGGGAGGTTTAGGTTGGATACTATGAAAAACTTCTTCACTGAAAGGGCAGTCAGGCACTGGAACAGGCTGCCCAGGGAAGTGGTTGAGTCTTCATCCCTGGAGGTATTTAAAAGATGGGTAGATGTGGTGCTTGAGGACACGGTTTAGTGGTGGACTTGGCAGTGCTAGGTTGATGGTTGGACTCGATGATCTTAAGGGTCTTTTCCAACCTTAATGATTCTATGATTCTATTCTATGACTACAGGTGCTTAGAAATGTTGGCAGAGATATCAGAAAATACAGACTGATTAAAACTGTTGCACTGCATGGTCCCATGCTGTTTTGGAGCCATGTTTAGTTGCATGTTTACTGAGGTTTTCAGGCCTCTGGATTTTCATCCTGTTCCCTCTTGAGGTTTAGCTAAGAATCTGCCAGAAATTGTGATGCCTGTCCCACTTCTGCTTTTGTGTTTATGGCCCTGTGCTGATGGTCTCTGTTTGATTTGCCAGCTACGTTATATGTGTGGAGGTAGCATCTTGAGAACCAGCTCAAGTTTTAATATAGTAACTCTCCCTCCTAGCTGCCCTCACAAGTCTCAGTCTTTAGGAGGGGAAGTTTCTGTTCTCCCCATCCTCCTGCTACCCTTTGAAGGAGTTCTCTTTGAATGTTTGGGTGAATATTACCTGACCTTAGCAAGTGGTAATGGAAAAATTAATAAAATCAAATTCTATTCTGCTGACACTTACTTTGGGTAGCACATAGGAGATAATCTGTTTCTAAAGAGAGGTTCCAGAGTATAAACTTCCCCAGGCTGGCGTGAAGAACTTCCTTAACTTTTTGTTTGGAATGCATCTTCTGTCAGTGCTCCTTTAATAGTGTGTTGATCCTATGGACTTCCTGCTCTAGCATGCTGTAATAGGATTTATTAGTCAGATTATGTCTTGATCACACTGTTTGCATTTTTACCTGAGATGATGTGTTGGCATTTTATGAACAAGAGTGTGTGATTTTTGTCATCTGCCTTTGGACATATCTCCAGCTTCTTGAAGGGCATCTTCTTAATAGACACACTTCCTCTGCTCTGTGTTGTCTCTTTCTTCCCTTGTTTCTAAAGCCTTTGTTGTCACAAGAGGATAAACTTGGTCCAGGCTTCCAGCATGGTGACCTTAAACAACCTTCATGTTTCTTACAAATGTTTAACCCATTTAGTTGTCGAGACTTGATGGGAGAGACTAAGAATAGGTCCAACACACCCACGCTGCTGTCACTCACAGGACGGGATGTGTGGCAGACATCCTGCAGGTAGCATTAACTTGGTTAAACTGCATTCTGGAAGATGTCTGACCAACTAAGCTCAGTAGAGGCTGCCAGAGCTGCCTAAGAGGTTGAGGGAATAAATTGAGCAGTTAACCTGCAATGGTGCTTCACATCTGCTTCACTTCTTGTTTGGGTTGAGCCACTGTGGTGTCTTTTAAGATGGTTTGCTTTAGGTACCAGTAGCTACCTAGAAAAAGGTCTGCACGCTCATGGGTACGTGCTCTGTCTGTACAGTCACTATCTCATGTCTAGAAAAGTCTTCATGGGGTGGAGTGGTTTGCCTCCAGCACTGTCTTTTTGTTGTTTCTTTCCTGTTTCCTCCTTTGTCAGAAATAATCAAAGGTTGATTTAGCCTTTCAGCCAGTTTTGTGGCATCCTTGCTGTGGAAAACTACTGCAAAAGATGGCTGTGGACACCCTTGGTTGCTTCATAAGGGTGTGGAAGGAATGACTGGTGGTAGCCCCTGTGCAAGAGGCAGGGGTGACTCTTGGAGCAAACAGGAAGAGCGTGGCACTAGAGGATTTGAGAAAGGGAACTGCCTTATGTCAGTTGTGTTGGGAAGGAAAAAGCTAATACATTAATTTAAGTGCAGATGAGACTGACAATATGTCTAAACTGTTTTTTTTGCTCATTGGACAGCATCTCTACATTATGCATAAGATGCTCAGACCAAGGAGGAAGAACTGTTCTTCCTACTATAAGCTGTGGCTCGGCAACAGTAAGTGTGAGCTCTGTCAGTAGCAAATGTGGCCTTTCTTAATCCTTTGCAGAGCTGTTATGTGGGCTCAGTGTTTAAATACCCAGCTAGCCTGGCTGAGGACAGGTAAGCACAGGTGGAAGCCATAAAGAATAAGCAAAACTTGCCTGTTTTCATGCTAGGCCTCACCATTTCTGGTTTCTGTTGTGCACTGGGGAAAGGTAGGTCATTAAACATGTATGTGGTGGAAGCAGGACTGCAGGATAAAGAAGGGACTTACAGGTATTATGCTTGCTCTTGCTGGGCTTCCCTGTCCTTTCTCCCCTCCTGCAAAGCTGGGAAGTAGTTGGCTAATGCTTGGCACATGCTCAGCAGTGACAGACCTGGGTAATGTTTGTAAGCTGTCCCAAGAAGGGGCTCAGAGTTGAAACTCTCCCTGCTAAATTGTGGGTATTGTGAAGAGCAATACTGGAGAGCAGTTGTGGAGCACTAAGTAGGTTTATTCCAGGAAGTAGAGCATGCCAATGAGAGAAAAACAACTTTGAAAACCTTAGTTTATTGATAGGATGTAACAGCTGAATGTGAATTGCCTAGCTAGCCACAGTAGAAATCTGTAAACTCCAGACAGATCATTTCCCTGTTCCAAGGTTCAATACCAGTACCCAGGGGTCCTGGAAAGAGACTGGCAGTCAGAGCCACTTCCAGTCAAAGACCAGTTCAGGTGTTGACGTTATATGTGCGGTAATCCCTGGTGTTTTCCTAGATGGAGCCAAGTGGCTTCTTGTTCATGACAGATTTGCATTGTTTGACTTGGCTTTCTTGAAAGAGAATGAAGAACTGAAAAGAAATAAAATACCCTTTGTTATTAAATATGTATAGATATAATATATGTCATGCCTTAGTAACATGCTGTTGCAAGCAGCAAACTGATTCTGGTTTTCCTTTCCATATAGAGGTTGATTAAAGTTTTAGGCAGTCAGAATCTAGGTCCTAGTGAATAGTGCTTTTAACCAAAGCATATTTTGATCTTCCATTTCCTTTTCAGTGGGCTTTTTCTTGACCCTTGTTGTAGACATATGTTCAGGCAGTAGCAGTTAGTCCTCTCCATCATGGAGGTGCAACTGAATGTAGCTGGTAATCAAGCTGTCATTTTAAAACCTGCAATCTACAGAGGAAAGAAGTGTGGTTGTCACCAGAAGTGGAGGTAGGGAAGGTCAAGGAAGACTGGTCTTCAAGACAGAAAGGTGGAGACTTTTATCTGGAATATAAAACAGTGTAACATATGCTATTCTAGTCATGGGTTATGGTTCGAATAAAGCAGGCTGCTTTACTGAACAGTTAGGAATGTCTAATGAAGACCTAGTAGCTTAAATAACACAAACAAGTTTTCACTCCTCACACAATTAAGTTTTATGTGTTATTGGCAAACATTACACTTGGAGTAGAGTAACATGAGCTTACATTTCCTCGAACTGATTATATTTAGATTTTTGTCAGGCCTTGGTAGAGTGTGTGTGGGAGAGTTCTGCCTGTTAGGTTTTTATCTTAAATCTTGTGGCTAGTGACACACTGCCTCTTGCTGTTACAACACCAGCTCCACCTCTTTCCAACATTAATTAGGAGAGGTTACGTACAATTTAAGTAAACTAGTCCTGGGGCTATTTTTGAGGATGACCACAAAGATACAAGACGCGGAGGGGAGAGGAAGGGAAGAAAAGATTCACGGCTAACATGTTTCTTAGGTTCTTTTCTAATTTTTTTGATGTATTTTCCTTCAGGATAGGGGGAAGGGTTAATAGTGAACTACTGGTAATGCTGTGAAGGTGCCGCACCCCAGTGTTACAGGAACACAGGAAGGATCGTTGGGAATGCAGGAAAAAGGAGTGACCACGTGGTACAGCTCAGCTGAGTCATGTTGACTGCATGCTTGTTTCACAGCACAAAGCAAGATTATATTAGCTTAACATTCTGTTATAAATCAGCTGGAAGTAAGTTCAGGTTATCCTGCAATTGGCAGTTGACT
The DNA here is from genome assembly GCF_047370975.1 of Nipponia nippon. NCBI lineage: Eukaryota > Metazoa > Chordata > Aves > Pelecaniformes > Threskiornithidae > Nipponia > Nipponia nippon. The sequence goes on from NW_028262380.1 coordinate 59,874,426, forward strand.
AGTTAATACAGTTTTAGCAGATAATTGGTAGCTAGCTAACATGTGGTGACTTGACTGTTAGCCTCTCTCCTTAGCCTCAGCTCCTTGCAGGACCACCTCACAACACGTGTCCCTTGCGATCATAACTGCCAACATACAAGGGTTAAAGATGGGCAGCTCTGAAAGGCAAGCTTGTGTGTTCAAACATAGGACTCTCAAAGGTGCTAGGCATGGAGCTAGCTGTTTCTTTCAAAAAAAGCCTTGGAGCTGTTTGTGTAGATAAATAGAAATGTGTACTTAAATGCCTACCAGGTGAAAGCTTTTGGTTTTGGTGCAAATTTAGGCCTGAATGACACTTTAGCAGCGTCCCCCACAGGTTGCTCTTGATGTAAGGATCCTGGATTATTTAAGGTATAAACAGCACTTTCATACCCTGATCATGTCTGGGAATTAATTTTCCTCCAGCAGTGCTGACCTTTCAGGGAGAATACTTGAAGCGCGTTCTACTGCCAGTGAAATGGAGATCCCTGTCCCTGCATGGGAAAGAGCAGTGTGCCGCTGGGTTTGGTTCCCTTGTCATCCTATTGGCTTCTAGCACTATCTGAGACACCTTGGGGTATCTGAGATCTCCTCTTGGGTCTGGCATGTAGGACTTGGGCAGACCCTCACCCTTGCTGAGCAGCAGTTAGAGCCTGTGCATGATACAAATGTCAGTACAAGCATAGAGCTGTCTGCTGTTGGCTCATTTGTCTTGAAGAAAGAGGCTGAAGAGCAGTCCAGCAGCACCTGACTGCTAGGCTAAGGGGGTGGGGGGGGGGAAGAGCATGTGCAGAGTTGATACTTGTGAGTGTCAACTACTAGTAGTTTTACCATGAGTGTGTCAATGTTTGAAGTATGGCTGATAGTAAGAGAGTTTCCCCCTCCCTCTGCAGCCAGAGATGTCGGAAATTTCAGTTTTCCTTTTCAAACGGATTAGCACTCATTCTGGTCTTGCTGGCGGAGAAAACTTGAGTTAAGATATCTTTGAAAAGTTGTAATTTTTTTTATTGAAGACTTTTCTTTCTCCAAAACCCATGTCGTGCTGACTCCTGTGGGAATGTCATGTATGGCTGAACATCTTGAATACGCGTTCTTCATCTCCAGCATAAGATTTAGGATTGCCAAGCACTTCCCGAGGGTTTGGCCTGGGGAAGTTCTTGAGTATTTGAACTAAGCCACTGTTTACAGTGGAGAACACTAGTCTGTGCAAAGTCAACTGCCAAACCCTTGCAGAGTTGCCATCGTTGCAAAGCATTTGTTTTGTGCCCTATGTCGGTGTGAGTGAGTCTTACTGACTTCCTGAATTAAAAATCATGCAAACTTCTAGACTTTTGCATTCTGCTGGTGCTAACGTGTGTTAGATGAGCTTTGGATCAAGCACAGAGGGCATTTGCATGCCTTCGAGTTGTAACAATACCAGCTATCTTTACTAAGCCTCATTCAGTGTGGAGGGAGAGAGATTTCCTGTTTATATTAGCAACTACATCGTACAGTCATGAATGCTCTTGGCTAGAACATGTGTTTTGCAACACTTGTTCTTACAAAGCATTTTTTCTAGAATGGGTGCAAGGCCAATTTTTAATGAATATTATGCACTGATCCTGACAAATCCTTTATGTGCACCTTGAGACTCTAACTCTGTGTCTAAAAGCTTTTGAGAGAGGGCTTCACAGATGATCCTGTTGATCAGCTGACTGTGAGGCCAGGTGATGGCCTGAGCTCACCTTGCAGTGAAATTGACTTGTTCTGTGTGCCCTCCTACAGGGAAGCCAGCGTTTTGGAGAGGCAGCCTACAGATGAAGGGTGGAAAGTCACCCTTTGTGCATGTTTCCTCTCCTGAACAGCACTTCAGTTGGTCTGGCAAAGCTCAGAGCACTTCTGTCTGTGACCGAGCAATGAGAATTTCTGGATGAGCTGAGATGGGTTTATATGGAGTGATTTCTTCCTGCCCTGTGGCTTCAAGCTATCGGCTGTGTGCTGAAAGATAGTTCCCATAATTGGAAACCATGCAGTCAGTTTTCTTTAAACATCATGTATCCATTTCTGTTCTCTTCCAAATGTAGTTCTTTTCCTCTGCTTCCTCTGCTCCCTCCACTCAAGTCCAGAGAGTCTGGGGGGAAAAAAAGGACTAGTCAAGAGGGAGCTGACTACTTAAGGATGAGCTACCATCCAGGAGGACCAGTAATCCCTCTAATCCCCTGAAACCAGCCAAGGAGTGTTTTCCCCCTGCTATTAAAGACTTCTGTCTTTCAGAATGTGAGTAATGCCAAGCAAAAGAGCACTTGAAGTGTCATAAACAAAATGATTGCATCAGGTGCAATGTCAAAGTATGGCTGTTTCCAGGAAAAATGCACGACTTCCCATGTAGTTCGTGGCTGTTATTCCACTGGGTGGCTTGGTGTTTACAACACTGCAGCTCTTTCTAATTCCAGCCAAGTCTCGTAGTGGAAAAACAGCCCAAGCAGATTTTGATTGTCTAGCTCTTGTCCTCCATGTCCTTTTAAAATGGGCTTTGAGCTCTGTCTTGTCTAGTTTTTACCCTCCTCTTGTAAGAATAGCTTTCCATTGCTTTCATTCTCTTGACAACCCTCTTCGTGTCTGCTCTAGGTGTAGTTCATCTGTGGCAGTAGAGTTGTAGATGATGCTCCAGAGGGAGTCTGTGTTGCTGTGCATGGCATAGTACTTCTGTCTCAGAGTAGCTCATCTGCAATACCAACTAGACTTGTATTTTCCTTTTTGATGGAATCACAGTTTTGGCTCTAAGCCATTTCTGGATTGCCTACAGCATGGTCAAGTGTTTCCCCTTTTTCAGTGGGTGATCTTTTAGAATTCAAGAGTTTTTTAGTCTATGAGCGTTTGATCTTGCGCTTCACCTTATTGCATGCTATTGTATTTGTTACTTGATTTACTTCTGAATTAAATCCTGATTTGTTTCCAAATACCTAGGACCTGCTTCAGTCTCGGTGTAGTCTGACGTTAGTCTGACAGTGTTCAGAGCTGACTTTTTGTCTCCTCTGTCCGTAGTTATAGTAACTATTTTGATGAGGCCATACAGTTAGGCGTATCATCCCTTTAAGATCTCTAGGATGCTAGCTTACGAGCAGATGATTGAGGGCTGTGCCTCCAGAAGGGACGGTGGGTTCAGTGTCTCTTACACAGTGCATACTGTCTTCGCTCACTGTCAATGGAGGACATGGGTTAATGACTGAGCAACAGGCCCTTCAGCAGGCCCTTGACTATCCACTCAGTCCAGCTCTGTTACCCTGTCAACCTGGAGCAGAGAAGCGAGGAATGACTTGTGCCCATTTGGCTTGAGCTGTTGTCCCTGCATCTCTTGCAAATATCGGAGTACTATTTCACCAAGGTCTCCAACCTTACCTAGATGGTCTCCGAAATGATCTTGCTGACTTGTCCTTGCACAGGTGCAGCACAGGAGCTGGCTTATCACTGCCAAAACTTCTCCCCTTGTAGTTGCTGTGCGTTGGAGTGCGCTGGCTCCCTGAGTGCATGCTGCCTGGCAGTCTCTGTGCATAGCAGAGATGATGTGGGAGAGACGGAGGCTCCTTCCACTAAGTCTGAGAGCCTCATCACTTCACAAGTAAGGGAGGTACCCAGGCTGTTTGTAGTATGCAGAAACAGCCTGAGAAACTCAGCTGTCACCAGCACTGTTTGATTCAATCTCCCCACCCAAACGCTTTCTAAGCCTGGCTCCCTGCACCAGCCTTCTCTTTTTTTAGCAACCCAGACCAGGGTCTGGCCCACCCAGTCTCAGCAAGCAGGAAGGGTGGAACATCTCGAGAACGCTGCCTGTCTGCAGGGAGATCACCCATATGCTCAGCACAAAGATGTTGCTGTGTTGTTATTGCAGCCCTGTTATAGCTAAGCATTCCATATGTGTGTGTCCTTCCATTTTAGTGTAAATATGTGAAAGTACTGGCACCAGGGTAGCAGCGGTCCTCTTATATTTAAAAGAAAGAAAAAAAAAAAATCCTTAAAACGCTGTGTTCCAGCTAGTAAAAAGCACTGTGACTGAATGTTTGCAGTGGAAGGTTGCTGGTTACAGTGCACACAGTGGTGGAAGACAATCCAATGCTATTCATAGCATTGATTGTTACAGGATACCCTAAGCATGGTCTGTACCTTGCTCTGTTTCCTTTAGGGGATGAAGCTCCAGGCTTACTAGAGAAGTCGCCTGCGGTTGCTGCTAGTCTTTGCTGCTGGGACACTTTGGGTGCAGGAGGGAATTTGGATCAGTCTGCAAGAATAAGTCCTCTCTAAGCGCTGGAGCTGGGAGGCGCAGGCAGCTGTGTACAGCCGGGGCAGCACTGTGTTCTTGCTGGTGATGGTCTAGTGCACCTCTGCACAGCATGGACAGGAGCGATGAAATGCAACAGGTCATGGGTGGTGTCCCTCACATGCGGGTAGCTACTTGCATGGTGTCTTTGCTCTGTATTCCCCGAGTCTGGTATCTGTAGTGTGACTGTGACATGCCCTTCAGTGTGGCAGGAAGATTTCCAGATCCATGAGACTGCAGGGTCCACTGGGCTAGTATTGAAGAACTGTTCCTTTTTGCTGTCCAGCAGTTCAAACATTGGTATTCCTTTATTTGTTACTGTACCCTCAATTTTTCCTGACTCCTTTCTGGAGGCTAAAAGTAGGCATGAGAATGACACAAATTTCTTAATGTTTTTTGGTTGTTTTTTTTTTTTCCCCTCTACTTAGCTGAGTTTAGATCCTTGTCATTCATGGCAGCCTCAGCCTTCATGGGCAAATGCTCCATGGTCTAATTTGCAGTATTTCTGATTCTCATCTTACTGTTCCTTATCACTACCTTCCCTTTCCTGATTTAGAAACCAGAGCTGTGCTCAAGATCACATCCAGTTCCATTTCCTTGAGTCTCTTTCTTCATACAGACAAATGATAACCTGGAAATATTTTTTTCCTGTCATGGACACAATGGACATCCTTCACAATAGGAATAAGGCAATTAAATTTCTCTTCATCTTAATACTAGCTTTGTAGAACAATTGTGTTAAACAGAAAGCACAAATGTAAAATTGCTTTACTCTTTGGAGTCATCTTTCATCCCCTAGAGATGAACATAAGTCCAAAAACAAATTATAAGGAGAGATATTTTTTCTTAACCTCTCTGTTCCTTCTCCCCTTTTTTACTTTGCCTTTAACAAGACTTGTAGCTTAGTCTCCATGCACATGTGTCATTGCCTGTACCTGAATAGCCATTTCTGAAGTAATGGGAAGAAATCTTCAGCTAGCGGGCAGTAGCACAGCTCAGTATCAGGTAACCCAGTGAAGGTGATTTGAATCAGCTATAGGCCTCTGCCTGCATATCAGTTTCTATTTTTGCACTAACTTCTACATGGGCAATTCATTACAACAGCAGATGATTGTTCTTGCTTCTCTGTTTCAAGAAGAACTGTCCAAGGAGAGGTTAAATGCTATGATGATAGCATGTACTGTAGGCATGTATATGTCTCAATATCATTTAATGAAGTAAATGAGCTGTCATGGCAAACATGATGGGGAGGAGTCACAAGGGTTGTTGAAGCAATTCCAATGACACATTAATATAGCAAGATCTTGTTAATGGCTTAGTGTTTAAGACAATTCTTCAGCATTTTGCAAGTCAGGGCAGTTCTGGATAAAGTATGTTTCTCAATTAGGGAAGAGATTGCCAAGGCAGCAGGAGGCTCCGACCAGAAAATTATTTCACAGTAGTTTAATAAGGAGGAGTTTTTTTAGGATTATCCTGAGTGAGAGACTGAGTAAATGCTGCTTGACTCAGAGCCCTAGGTGAAACTATACAGTTTGCTCTTAAGGGCACAGGAAGCAGAACAAGATAAAAAAAAAAAAAAGAAGGGTCACAGGCATAAAAAATTACTTCTGTATCCACTGGCTTGGATCTCTCCCCATCTGCTTGCAATATGCATGAGTTCAATTAAGTTGGTAGTACGACAATAAAAAAAGACAGCTGAAGACTTAAGTTTGTGCAGTAAGCTCTAGTAATTTCAGGTTGTACACAAGCTGTTTAGGCTGGTTGCTGCTGAACAGAATCCTGGGCATTCTATAGCTTGTGCTGATACAGTGCTAGCAAAGCAACCTAATCCTGTTAGTGTTTTGTTACTGACAAATCAAAGCAGTGTGCTAAAAGGAGGTAGTTAGCAAATGCCTTTCTAAAGGCTGAAACAGCACTTACCTTTGCTTATGGCTTGCTTACTGTATCCTTTATGCAAGGAATGAGACTGAAGTCATAGGATGTTGGGATTATTTGGGTGACACTAAAGGTACCAGAGCATTTGTGGACCAGATGGGATGGTGAGCGTTTTGTGGGGAAGCTCCGCCCTCTGTGTGTGTCCTGTGGGAAAGTTTTTGGTGCTTAAGATGAAGCTGTGAACCTACTCTGGGACTCAGCTACATGTCTACCCTTTCATGGATTTTTTTTTTCTCTTTAATAACAGAACCAGGGTTAATTAAGTGATATACATGCCTTGCTGCCATAGGGTGTCTCTGTTCAGACACGATAAGAAAAAAAAAATAGCCTAGCTTTGTGTCAAGTTTCTTCCAGCTTCAGTTCCTGCAGTTATTGTGCAGGAACTTTGATTCTCATGTTCAGGGGGACCTGATATCAGCAAGATGATCCGGTTTGAACATACCGAGTAGACCAAGTGTCAGGCTAGAGCAGGCTCGAAAGTTGAACTGAAGGCTTCAAGTTCCAAGCATATTTTGACTTGAATTAAACAGACTATTAATAAACTTGGCAGCAAATCCTCTGGCAACTGTAATCAAACGCAGCCCTGTGACACTCAGCTGCAGTGGCACTACCAAGAAAAAAAGCAAAAAGTGGATGAAGGTCCTTGTGTATTGAAAGCTTCTCTTGTTTCCTGAGGTTTCATTATGAAAGATACTCCCTCAATAAAATTGGAAAGGAAAACGAAGGTTTAGTAGCTATTGTTTGTGTGGGCCTGAAAGGATGTTGATGGCTTCTGGAAAAGTGACTTGATTTTGTTTTTTCAGGAGCTTTATTTTAACTACCAGATGAGGATTTGGAGCTAGGTCTTCAGAGAAGCACAGGCAGGTCTGTACGGGGATAGTTCAGCAGCTGCCATGCCAAAGGCATTGTGCTCACGTGGCCTAACTGCTAGCCCAGGCAGAGGAACCTGAGCGCTGGTCAGTGTGCGAGGCTGCAGGCACACTGTGTTCTTGACTGCCATTTTGTGTTTAGTGAAGTTTGTCTAAGTAGAGTTTATCGGGCGAAATTCCACATCTTTAAAAGTTTCCTGCTCCTAAATATCTGTTTAAAGAATCCTGGTCTGGAACCCTGGTTTTGAGTCCTTTTGTGAGGAAATTTTGGGTTTATTTGAATGTGCAGATTTTTCTCTTTGGAAACCCACTTGTACAGAGATGAGCCAAGATAAGCTTTGTGTGCCAGCTTGTGCAGTCTAATAATTGGTGTTCGTGAAGTCAAATGAATGTCACTGAAATCCAGTGGCAGATACACTTCAGCCACATGCGTCTTGTGAGAAAGGACACTCAGACTTAGGGACAAGCCAAGTTGTAAGGTGTGTTGGGTGTATACTGTGTTTTTTTCATCATACAAAAGTTTGAATATGCCTTTCCTGAATACTTTGAAAGAACTATTTTAAAATGTATTCACGCTGAATATTTAAAATATTGCTAATATATTGGAAGATACTTGTGTGTAACCATGAGGAAAAGCATAAGCTATGAAATTTGGACTTATGTTTGTAATAGGTAACAGCAGAGCTGCATTGCAAACTTTTTTGTGACTTTAATTATACAGTCCTAGGCTTGCTTTCCCAAATGTGTCTGCAGATCACAGCTGTGAAAGTCAGTGTCCTGTGCGACTGGACTCTCTTAAACTTGTGGCTACAAAGGTGTAGCCTGAGTTTCCTCCGGCTTTTCTATTCAGGAAGGCTGCCTGGTAGCTGCCTGCATGAAGAGCTGTATTTGGGGTGGCAGTACTGGATTGGGATTGACTTTTTCTTGAAGGTAGAGCTATTGTCCCAACAAAAGAGTTGAGCAATTTGTCTGACAAGAACCTTTGTAAATGCATATATCCTCTTAGGAGTTTTCTATCCTAATATTAATTTAGGATTGTTATGAATAAAGTGGTTTTTGTTTCCTTGGCAGGTGCCTTGGTAACTGGACACCTTTGGAGGAGAAAAGATGAACAACATACTTGGCTTACTGATTGCTGATGAACTGATGTCACTCCAGTGTCCACATGTGAAAGAAAAAGTGATTTTCTGCCTTGACTTCAGGTAAGTGCCTGTTGTATACTGTACCTCGCTTGCCAGGCTTTGGGGGAATTAAGGAAAATGACAGTGTGTGTCTGAAATTAATTTCCAAAAAGACAGTGGCAAATTTCAGTCATGTAAGACATGAGGTGCTGGTTGCTTTTGTGACACCCCTTTAGGGTCTCTCGGATCAGAGGAACGCCATTCAGCTTACCTGGGGGGCCACAGCCCCTTTCTGGAGTCTGATGTGTCATCAGGTACAGATACCATACAGATAGGGTAATCTGTAGCCAGGAATGCATGCGGCTGCAAAGCACAAGCTTCCTCTGTAACCTGAGCTGAGTGCACTGTTGAGTGCTGAGAAACATGGTGCCTATAGTTTCTTGAGAGTTGGATTATTTGATCATTGTGGGACCCTTCCAACTGAACTATTCTGATGAGAGGGCTGCCATGGTTCCTTAACTGTCTAAGAGCAAAGACACCAACACATCCTTCCTGTGGCTATTGATCTAGCTAGGCAGGTCAGACCACATTTTGCTCAGGAGACAGATGGGGAAAACATTGATTCCAAGCTGGCAGTTGTTCTATCACAAGATTAATAATACTTCATTATTACTATGAAGGAATGCCTAAATGAACTAGAGACTTGTGGAGCAGTCAATGAAGGACACCTAGGGAAGATGAGAATACAACAGTCAGATTATGGTGCTTCCTGAGAGTGTTTTAAACTTCCAGTGATTTTAGTCAGGAAATTCTTGGATCACAAAGGTGAAGTCATCATATTCAAGACCTGTATGTGGAATTTTCTTCCAGAAAAGTGATTATTCCCTTTAAATGTGCAAAATGTTTTACATTTTACATACCTTGCATCAAGAAGTCACATACTTTACCTGTATATCATATGACAGTATCTTCTTGTGCTTGTTTTAAACCTGCTGCTCTTGTGTGAAGTCCCCTAGTTATTGTACAAGAAGAAACAGTGAATAGTGTGTTCCTGTTCACTTTCACTACTCCACACATTATTGTCTAGAACCCTATCCCTTCCTCCATACCTTTTTCAGGTTGCAGAATCCTGGTCTATTCAGGCATCCCATGTGTAGAAGCTGCTTTGTTCCTTTGATCAGCTGTGCTGCTTCTTTTGGGACCTTTTATGGCTCCTCTGTATTGGTTTTGAGATGGGCAAATGGAACAGAATTTAACGCAGTATTCAGGATACAGGCGTAATGTGGATTAATGTTGTGATATGTTTGTTTCCTTTTTGCTTTTCTGTTCTCTTTACAAGTAGTTTCTAGCGTTCCTCTTGTTTTTGTTTGACTGCTTCTGAGTTGATATTCTGATAGGAGACTCTGCCTCAATCTTATTCCTGAAAAGAATAACCAACTCAACACCGGACATGTAGGTAAGGTTAGGGCTGTTTTTTCTGTATGTGTGTCACTTTATACTTTTTCATTCCAAAGTTCATCTGTTGTTTTATTACATAATATCTCAATAGTATGAGATGTTTCTGCAGCATGTTGTAGTTTTTATCTTTACTGTCATGAGTAGACAGTTATCATTGGATGATCATCATGTGTTAAAGGCGCAGGAGCAGGCCGTCCCCCTGTGCTGAAAGACGAGCCGGCAGGGGAGAAGACTGGCCTGGCTGAACAGAGAGCTTCAGCTGGAACTCAGAAATAAAAGAAGAGTTTATGATCCTTAGAAGAAGGGGCAGGCAACTCAGGAGGACTACAGGGATGTCAAGGATTAGAAGGGCCAAAGCACAACCAGAACTTAATCTGGTTACTGCTGTAAAAGACAATAAAAAAATGTTTCTATAAATACATTAGCAACAAAAGGAGGGCTAAGGAGAATCTCCATCCTGTGTTGGATGCGGGGGGAAACACAGTGACAGAGGACAAGGGAAAGGCTGAGGTACTTAATGCCGCCTTTGCCGCAGTCTTTAACAGTCAGACCAGTTGTTCTCGGGGTGCTTAGCCCCCTGAGCTGGAAGAGAGGGACAGGGAGCAGAATGAAGCCCCCATAATCCAAGGGGAAATGGTTAGTGACCTGCTACACCCACCATGTAAACACATACAGGTCTATAGGGCTGGAGGGGATCCACCCAAGGGTACTGAGGGAGCTGGTGGAGGTGCTCACCAAGCCACTCTCCATCATCTACCAGCAATCCTGGCTAACCGGGGAGGTCCTGGCTGACTGGAAGTCAGCAAATGTGACGCCCATCTACAAGAAGGGCTGGAAGGAGGATCCAGGGGACTACAGGCCTGTCAGCCTGACCTCGGTGCCAGGGAATGTTATGGAGCAGATTGTCTTGAGTGCCATCATGCCGCATGTACAGGACAACCAGGGGATCAGACCCAGTCAGCATGGGTTTATGAAAGGCAGGTCCTGCTTGACTAACCTGATCTCCTTCTATGACAAGGTGACCTGCTTAGTGGATGAGGGAAAGGCTGTGGATGTTGTCTACCTGGACCTTAGTAAAGCCTTTGACACCATTTCCCACAGCATTCTCCTGGAGAAACTGGCTGCTCATGGCTTGGGCGGGCGTACGCTTCGCTGGGTAAGAAACTGTCTGGATGGCCGGGCCCGAAGAGTTGTGGTGAATGGAGTTAAATCCAGCTGGTGGCCGGTCACAAGGGGTGTTCCCCAGGGCTCAGTACTGGGGCCAGTTCTGTTTAATCTCTTTATCAATGATTTGGACGAGGGATTGAGTGCACCCTCAGTAAGTTTGCAGATGACACCAAGTTGGGCAGGAGTGTTGATCTGCTGGAGGGTAGGAAGGCCCTGCAGAGGGACCTGGACAGGGTGGATCGATGGACCGAGGCCAACTGTGTGAGGTTCAACAAGGCTGAGTGCGGGGTCCTGCACTTGGGTCACAACAACCCCACGCAACGCTACAGGCTGGGGGAGGAGTGGCTGGAGAGCTGCCTGGCAGAAAAGGACCTGGGGGTGCTGGTTGACAGCCGCCTGAACATGAGCCAGCAGTGTGCCCAGGTGGCCAAGAGGGCCAATGGCATCCTGGCTTGTGTCAGAAATAGTGTGGCCAGCAGGACCAGGGAGGTGATTGTCCCCTTGTACTCAGCACTGGTGAGGCGGCACCTCAAGTGCTGTGTTCAGTTTTGGGCCCCTCACTACAAGAAGGACATGGAGGTGCTGGAGCGTGTCCAGAGAAGGGCAACGAAGCTGGTGAAGGGTCTAGAGCACAAGTCTGATGAGGAGCGGCTGAGGGAGCTGGGGTTGTTTGGTCTGGAGAAGAGGAGGCTGAGGGGAGACCTTATTGCTCTCTACAACTGCCTGAAAGGAGGCTCTAGTGAGGTGGGGTTTGGTCTCTTCTCCCAGGTAACAAGTGATAGGATGAGAGGAAATGGCCTCAAGTTGTGCCAGGGGAGGCTGAGGTTGGATATTAGGAAAAATTTCTTCACTGAAAGGGTAGTCAGGCACTGGACCAGGCTGCCCAGGGAAGTGGTTGAGTCCCCATCCCTGGAGGTATTTAAAAGACGGGTAGATGTGGTGCTTAGGGACCTGGTCTAGTGGTGGACTTGGTAGTGCTAGGTTAATGGTTGGACTTGATGATCTTAAGGGTCTTTTCCAACCTAAATGATTCTATGATTCAATATTTCTTTTTTCCAGACCATTTATGAATATAGCAGAGATTCCTGTGAGATAGTGACCTGACTTCACAAAAACAATTATTATTTATTTCCCCTGTTTCCTCTCTTAAGTGGTTTTCTATCTCAAGCCTTCATATCCCATGGCTGCTCATATCTTTTAAGAGGCTTTTGTGAGAGATCTTATTTAATTTCCTTTGGAAATCCAAGCAGACATTACCAATCACATCTGCCTCATGCACCAGCTGTTGGCCTGCTCAGGAATTGAGGTAGGTTTGCATGGCAGCACTTGCTTTACAAAAGCTGTGATGATCTACCCCATACAGCATATTTATAGAAATACCTGCTACTTTTATTACTTAGTTGCTTGTGCTAATGTGACCATTTTGTGTATCATACTACACTGTTAAAGGTTCCCCATGCTTGCTTTAGAATGCTTTTTTGGAAAGATTTCCCTCAGTCTTCTGGCAATAAGGTAGTGTTGGGTGAGAGGCTGCATACCATCATCGATAATGCAGTTTTTCCGTCCTTCACCCTGGTTGAGTGCTACCTGATCTTGGTCACTTTGTTGTTGGCTTTTCCCTCGGTTTCTTACACTGATAACTTGTTCCCAAGAAATATCAGCTAGATGGTTCTGGTATGCTTCTGCCTAACTTTTCAGTGTGGTTTTTTTTTTTCTTGCAGTTTGTGCCTGGATTTATAACTCTTAAATTTTTTTCAGCTTTTCTGAAGTGTGCTTTCTTGCTCCCAATGATTTTGTTTGGTTTTTATCTTTAAATATCATTATGTTTAGTTTTAGCCACCTTCTAGGCTTTTTTTCTTTGGCAGGCAGAATGCATTTGCTCTGAGACTAACATGATGTCTTGAAATAGTCTCTCTGTCTCCAGAAAACATGCAGTTCTTTAAGGTTCCCCCTTTTAGGTTCATTGATTTTTCTACTTTTGTGTGGTTCCTGTCTTTGAAATTGAGCATGGCAGTAGCTGATCTTCTGGCTTTGGACGTCTGTAGAAATGCTGAATCCGATACTGATACAGTTCAGGTACATGGCAGAAATATGATAAACCAACTGTGTGTACTGGTCAGGACTGAATCAAGAGTTACTTCCCATTTTATGGGTTTCCTAGCTGCCTGTTCCTGAAACATTTATTCACAGCACCTAGAAATCTAGTATTATCTGAGTGGTCAATGTAAAGATTTCACATTTTACTTCAGAGTAATTAAACTAATTGGAAATAATAGTTCCCTGGGATTTCCACATTCCATTGCCTTCCTGCCACCATGTTTCCTTTATACCTGCTGTGTCCATGTCCTTGTTTAAGGTAAGCATTCTGGGCCTGTGCCATCATTATCTTAGAGATTTCTGTGAAACGTGGAAAACATTGTTTTGGCTTTCTGTTGCTGTATCCTGTTCATATCAGACTTTTTTCTACTACTTTTCTTTACTATTTGATTTTTGTCCACCTCTATCCTATTCTTTACTTGAGGTTGCAGTGGCTACCATAGGATTCAGAACAGTGCATCCTGTGTGCACCAGTCTGCTTTTTCCTACTTGTCAGTTTGAAACTTCTGTATGATCTTCCTGATGTGAAGTGCAGATCCCGTTTCCCTCTCAGTTCAGGTGGAAATCTGGTTATCCTTTGTAAGGCTTAATCTACTTTAGAAGCTTCCCCAGTCCCTGATGAACCTGAGCCCCTCTTCCTTAATCCATTGCTTTAGTTGTGCATTGAGACTTTGCCTCCTCAACAGCTGTGTTATGATGCGGGTCCTGGTCTTTAGCATCCTATGTTCTGCCTCTGGAATCTCTCTTCTTTCCTTTATGTAGTACCCAGGTGGATCACAACCCCTGCTGCCTTCTCAGTGTTTCCGAACTTGTCCAGGCTTTTTCCTGAAGTTTCAGTGTAGCACCAGCAGGCACTGTCTCTGGAATCAGGAGCCAAACCTGTTAGGTGCCTGCTTACCGATGGTTATTGCCTGTCCCTTTTTCTCAGCTGGGGTTTCTGCTCCAGGGAAATATTGTCAGTACAGGAAGGTACACAGATACCTTGTGCAGAGAGGGGACCATTGACCAGGATTATTACATCCTTAATCAGTTTGGTGCCTTCCTGCCACGAAAGGCAGGAAGAAGCTGGAAGAGCTTTTCAGTGCCCTAAAAAGCCTCCTCAGTTTAACATCTTTCCTTAAGCAGCAACAGGGTTTTTTTTTGCCTACAGGTGAGGCTGTTCAGAGATTGCCATGAAGCCTCTGTGTCATGCATTCTTCCACCTATGCCATGATCAAGTCACAAGAAAGGGCTCTATCTCTGAGGATCGTGGGCTGCCTGGAATGAATGTCTTTGCACCACCTACACATGGGTCAGGTAATCATATGACACTTGATACTTGGCCTCTGGAAATTGTCACCCTCTAGCTAGGCTTCTGACTGCATTTCTTTCGCACATCTGGTCTGACTCAATAGAAGTGTTTCTATGTGGGATGGCAATGCAGCTTCCAGTTAAAGTATTGAGGAGCAATTACGATAAATCCAAAACACAGCACTATACCAGCTACTAGGAAGAAAATTAACTCTATCCCAGATGAAACCAGGACAGTGCGTCATTAGCAACTGTATTCGTTGTGTTTTGTAACAAATTATGCTGAGACATTGACTGAATCCAAATCATGAGAAGCTGAGGCATATCTTTAGCTGATGTTTCATTCAAAAGAAGCTGGCCTTCCCAGAAAGGCAGTCTTCCTGTTACCTGGCTATGGACTTGACATAAGATGGAAGGAAGAGCTCCAGCCATGTAAGATGTATTTGCATCAGTGTGTTACTAAGCTGGTGATCCCTGAGCTGTAGAGGGGTCAAATGAAGGTCCTTAAGGTGGAGGAAAGGAGTCCCTAGATACTAAAACTTTATTGCAGCAAAGCAAAAAAAAATGTGCCACGCTTATCTTGATGTTGTCTTCTTTATTTGCCTCTGAAACAAATACGTGTGTAAGGCTATATGGGCATATGTATCTTCTAGTAAGTTTAGTGGAACTGAGAAAACTTAAAATTGAAAAAAGTATTCCCAAGAAAAGAATGAGAAATGCTACTTTAGATTAGAGTTTGTGCTTGTGTTAATTGATTTTCCAGTTAACTTTCTGTAACTAGCACAAGTAGAAATGCTTATCTAGACAACCTGCAAATATTTATATCACAAATGTTTATGACCTAGAAGAATTTTTCCAGGACAGAAATGTGTGTGTGTGGCTAGCTGGCCACAATTAAAATTAATGTTTAAGGAGTTAAAGAAGAATGACAAAGTTGAATTTTCTGTATTGGTCCTGCCCATAATTTCTGATTTGTTTTTAATTATACCAAAGAAGGAAATAAACTCTGCGTCCTTGCAAAATTTTCATGGCTCTTCTGATTTGGGGTGTTGCAGGGTGTAGTAATGCTCTGAAAAGGCTTCAGGATTCCTGGATGAAAGGTGTGATGAAAGAAGTGTATTGTTATTGTTTTAGGGGAGGAATCATGCTCCTGGGTAAGCCTCTGTCACTAAGACTTGCCGGACTTGTTTGTTCTGACTTGCCTATGACTCCTTTCTTTCCTAATTCAGGCGATAAAGCTCAAGTCTACGCTGAGATGCTGCACAGTGTGTTGTGGCATTCGGAGCAGTGCATCTCCCAGACAGAAGAGCTTCTCGCCGACCTCTCGGTGGTACCCAGAGGTGAGTGCCGCAGCCTTCTGACTTGCTCCTTGGTAGTTTGGGCAGAATGGCTATATCATGCGTAGATTGTTAGGGCACTTTGAGCTTTGACCGAGGGCGTGGGGAGAATGGCACTAGCTCTGAGCTTACTTCTGGTTTGAGCTGCCTTCCATGCATCAGTAATCCTTCTGATATTTCACCCTTTCTCCTCACCCAAAATGCATTTGTTTTCCGAGACTTCCCCAGCTCCTCTACGGCATGGTATGGTGACAACTCAAGGTGGCCTATGGCCACTGAAGGTTGTGGCGGGGGAGCAGATGAGATTCATCGCGCTGCGCCCTGACTCTGATCTGCCGTTTGTACTAGTGCGGTTAGAATGTGTTGCAGTCACAACCGCTGAGCTAATAGCGTGGTACAAGAGGGTGAGTGGAGTAAAGTAGGTAAAAGTAGCTTCTTGTGCTCTTGTTTATTTTCATGGGCTTTGTATGCAGTCAGTGAAGTGTTACTCTGTGCAGAATCAGCTTGGAAACACACCAAATCTGACACCAGACCATTTCATCCACCCTACCTTGGAATGAAAATCAAACTGAAACACCACAAAGACTGTAACTGCTTATTTGGTGTCTTGCTTCTGGAGTAGATATCAAGCAGTCAAAGCAGGATGAAGGGAGGCAGGCAGAGCTATTTTCAAAGGCTGAAAAGCAGATATCTACTGCTGTACTCTGGGACTGCCGAACTAACAGAATAAGATACTTGTCTATGATCAACACAGCTGGAAGTGGGAGTCTGAGAGGTAAAGATGATGTAGAAGTTGCAGAACCTTATCCTAAACTGATTGCAATCCGTTGCCGTGTACTTGGTATTTCCTTTACGCTGGGATGGCCTCTCACATGTTCACGCAGACTGTAAAGTCCTTATGTAGTGAGTAGCCCTCCCAGTTCTACTAAAGCTTATTTCAGAACACGAGAGTCTTTTTCAAGATGTTGGCTGTGGCACTCAACTGTAGAAAGATGCGTTATTGATCAAGGATATTTCACTTGTCAGCGTTACAGTTATGTCCCACAGACTGTAGTAGTATGGGAGGCTAGCTCTATCCCAACAATTAAAGAGCTCATAAGCTGCAAAAAGCTGTATGCAAAATGGATGAGAGAGTAAGGAACAACAAACCCTTTGCGCTGATTGCAAAGGTGATAAAATAATCAGGGAAGCCTGTATGAGCAGCATTTTGGCATCATGGATATAGTTACTGGTAAGCTCTGAGTTAACACATCCCAAAGGCTGAATGCTGCCCTTGAATCTTGATTCAAATGACAAGAATAGTATTTGGAGCTGTTGTCTTTGCCCAGCTGAAGCGCTCTCCTGGGAAGCAGCAAGACCTTGGTAGAATTAGATGGTTAAGGGGAGGAGCTCAATTAGTAAGTGGCAAATACATTAGTGATGCTTTATCTGACCGCAGAGGGGTGGCATGCAGCACCTACTGTTTTTGTGGTATGTTCGAGGGTGTGGGGAGATCAAGCTGATTCAGTGTGACGCATAGAAGAACACACACATTTTGTTTCTCTCAGCAGATCCCTTCAGTGTACCCCTTCAATGTTTGGAAGTCTTGCATTGTATCAGAATTGCTTTGGGAGATATCAAACATCGAGTGATTGAGGTGGTAGGTAACTGACCTCATCCAAAGAAGGGTCTTAGGCAGGCACTAGCTGCTTCTGTTTCAATGCCCAAAGTAGTAGAGGTGGTTGTCCCATTCTCTTAGAAGTGTGTGTCCTGAGTATGTCACAAGAGCAGAGGAGAAGCTTTAGGTTGGTGTTATTGCTTGTGGCAAAGGTGGGAGTGGAATTAGCACATCTTGCTTTGTGGCCCTGTGCTTTAGCTACAGGACTTCTGAACTAAGCCAGGTGCATTTCAGTAGCTGCCATTCCCAACCACCTTGCCAAGGTAGATGACTTCAGAGACCTTCAGATTGCACTCACCAGGCCAGCAGATTAGTCTGTTCAGTTGTCTTGTGAAAGGTCCTGTTTCTAGGAAGAGTGATTGTAGGGATGAGCCTGAATCCATCTTCAACTGGAAAAACTGGTCGTGGCTATAAATGTGGAGAGACCCTCAATCAGCAGGTGTGCCACCCAAGTTCTGCCACTGGCTCTTCTGAGAGTATTGGAATATCAGTGAGCAGGGGTATAATTATAATAAAAAATATAATAAATTTATTATAGGAAGACAGCAGCAGATCAGATAGAAGAGGTTGCATGTTGTCTTCTGTGCAGAGCATGGCAAAACACCTTCAGTAAGCAGCTGGTACCAGAAAACATGGTTTAGATTCATGTCAAAGCAAATATAGGTCGGGGTGCTATGAGGGCTTAGCTTAAGAAGTCAAAAAATGTCAAGGGCAGATCTGTAACACGGAACAGGGTAGCTGTTCCCTGCTTATCTAGCAGCTCAGTGATTAGGGCCTTCTCTTAGGACACAGATGATAAAGTTACATTTCCTTTTCTTGTCCAACAGACATTTTTCTGATCAGTTTTCTGGTATTGCTCTTACTGTGGCTTTTGATAACGCCCAGTAGGTCAACCAGAAAAGATGGATAAGCTCAATATAGTGAATCAAATCCTGTCAGGCAGAGGTGGGAGCTGAACTTTCATCACTTGCATTGTGAATGAACATAGTAACCTTTCAGGGAGTCTGGTACAGGATGAGGGGGGAAAAACGGCTTGTCACCTGTGTATTGTGCTTGTCTTTTGCTTTTGGGTAAATGTTCCAAATTGGAAGGTAAACAATTCATTTGGGGTTGATCAGAAATCCGATCTGAAATCCAATCTGTTTTCTCCTTGGTTTCACAAGGAAGACCAGACAATTTTAGCTGTGTAAAATTTCAGTACAACTCTTCTTCCTAATATGCCAATAACTATTAATGTAGCTTTATTTCTTGCTGTATTACACTTATTAAAATATCCTTTCTCCAGGCTTGATTTAATGTATCTCTCTCTAAACACAACTTTACTGTGTTTAAAATAACTTAATTCTATACAAATGTAGCTATTTCTGAAATAGTTCATTCGGATTAATTTTTTTCAGTATGGAATAACTTTTTAGTGATCAAAACACATTGTTTCGCTCAGAGCCAAGATATGTGAACTAGAGACTTAATAGTTTGCATTTCCAGACCCAAATGAACTGATATGAAATTGTCAGATGCTGCTGTCCCCATGGATTGTCTTGGGCTCCTTAGGGATGAAGTGTGCTCTAAATGAGAACAGGGATTGCTGGAGGATGTTTAATGTTCATCCATAGTATTGCTGAGATAAGCAGTTTTGTACTGAACTAAAAGATCTTGGGTTTGAAGCTTCTTGCTAATTCACTGCCAGACCCAGACCGTGAGGAGGTGGTTTTTGGAGCAGAGAGGACTCAGCCTTTGAGGTGTCCCGGTGGACTCTGGCTTCTGATCTCTTGTTAAGGTTTGCTCTTGAGGAGTGAAAGTTATCCTTGCTGGAGGACGAATGTGTTGGTGTTACCTGAATTCCCCTGTCTGCCCCCCTGAGAGTTAATTCGCAGCTTACTGGAGTTTAGGCAGTAAAAAAAAAAAAAAAAAATCAGTGTGTGGTATAAGGAAACAAGAAATGTGAGGCTGTACAGAACACCTGACTCTGGAAGGCATCTACACAGACAGCTGTGGTATTGGGGGTCTTCTGAGGAGAACACCTCTCTATTAAGCAGTGCCTCTTTGCCACAAGAAGAAAGGAAGGATGCATCTATGGTTGAAGGCGATGAGATCATCTCTGCCTCTGCATTCACCGGCACTGCATAGGATCAGTGTTTCTCTGGCTAGTGCGTGTCGGCTGGGTGGAGCGGAGTTTTCTTGGTTACTAGAGTGCAGAGAAGCCCATGCAGAAGTCTGATTCTTAAACAGGGGAATCTACCTGCTGCTGAACTATCTAACTGAACATCCTGGATGGATGTCCCAGGCACAGGAATCCCTGTCAGGTGGTTATTCTGGTAGAGCGTGACAATCCTGCCCTCCATGGCATAATAGCAAAAAGGCTAGGGGGGCGAAGGAGCTAGTCAGAGGTGTAATGTGTGTGATTAATGACTGAATGCATTGAGTGGACGTAACCTGAACAAGAACTGTCTTTCCCTAAACATCCTAGTAGGTCTCGGCAGAGGCAGGCTCAAAACCAGACCTAGTTGTGAGTGTGTTTTTGTTTTGTGAATACAGACCCTAGCATGATGGTGTCAAAGGCTAGAATTCCTGGGCACTCCTGGAAATATATGCTGCTCTAATACAAGCGATACACGTTTGGTGTTGCCTGCACTCAAGCTCTTCTTCAAAGAGTGAAGGATAGCTGATTTTGGCCTGAACAAGACCATCTGTTGCCTGCATTCATGCTGATTCCTGAAATGGGTGGCAAAAGATTAGGTATTTCCTAAAAAGCTAAAAACAGGAGAGTTTTTCTTTCCCAGCACTTATGTACAACTGGTGACTAGCATGTCCACTGATAAAATAGACAAAAAAAAAAAGGGGGGGGTGCGGCTGCTGAGCTGGGTCCTGCACACAGGCATCACAGTTCAAAGGATACATACTGGCAATTGTACCCTGTGGGAGGTGATGGGACTTGGTGCTTCCATTGCACAAGAGATTTTTTTTTTTTTTTCCCTGTTCTGGTACTTATCTTAGCAAGATGGAAGTTGAGAGCATCCTGCTAAAGGAGGAAACTGTTTTGGGTTTGAAGAGGTATTTCCACTTCAATTTGTATATCCTGTCTACAAATTAATTACCTATATGAATGTAGAAATATATGGCAGTGCTTTCTTTAAACTGTTTTCTTAAAAAATTTACAGTGAAATCAGTATGAGAAGTGGAGGAGGTTTTTAGTCCTCATCTCCCATGTTTCCATTTCCCCCAGCACTACAGCAGTTCCTAAGGTGTTTCCCCTTGCAAGTCTGTGTGACCTGTGGAGAGCAAGCAGTTCTGAAATGTTGGAGGAGAAGCAGGTCTGTGCCGCCAGTGTTTGTTGATGTAGCTGGTGTTTGCACGAAAAGGAAGGGGACAGATTGAAATGGAGGACGGTGCTGCCTGTCAGAGCACGAGTCCCACAGGCAGGGAGATGCTTGTTTCTCAAGTGTGGGTCTTAAGCTTTTGTAGCTTAGACATAAGGCCATGTCTTGAGGAAATCTGTCTGCGTACAGTTCAAGAAAGCCGGTGATTATGAAACGAGTACTCTTGCCTCAGTATCTGCGGAGTCAGCCATACTCCGTCAGGGCTGTGCCATGTGTTCTCTGTGTCAAGAGCAACGGAGGGATGTTGCTCTGCTTGCCGTTCAGGTGGGAGCACGCTGGGGTGGGGACAGCTGAAGCACAGGGAACCAGTCTGATCGAGACTGATGGCAGGGGCTCCGGCTGGAGAGCAAAAGCTCTCCAGTGAGGACAGCAAAGTTAGATGCTAAAGCAGAATTTTTAAAACATGAGAGGTGGCTAGCTAAGGAGGGGCAGAGGCATATTGTCATAGTGGGCTGTTCTGGTTAGCCAAGGGGCTCGCCCTCAAGCGCAGTAATTGGCTGCCCATGAGGTATGCTGCAATTCCATGAGCTGGGGCTGTGAAAGACCAAGAGCTGCAAGATGAGGATGGGAATGCTCTGTGGGAGGCTGCAGCATGTTAAAGAAACTCAGGCAGGACAGTCCCACTGCTCTTAGGTTTTTATCTGAATCTCTGCACCTGTTAAACCCTCAGGGGTAATGGATAGCATGTACAGTGAAGATCTAGATGGCAAGAAGTCAAGGCCTCCGTGGAACCAGTTGTGCTCTAGTGTGTGTATATTATGTGCTTACTGCAACTTGCAGTTTCCAAAGAAAATAATCTTGGCCAGCCTGGGCTTTCAGACACATGTCAACTGCTCTACAGTCTGTTTTGCAGAGCCTTGCCATCAGGGGACTGAGCCAGTCTAGTGGGGAGACAGCTAGATTTGGGGAAACTTGGACTGTGCGTTGCCAGAATGTAACTTGGTCCTAATAAAGCAGGCACAGCAGAAGAGGAGGTACTAGGCTTCTCGGTAGCGTGTGACTCTGAAGCAGAAGGCTTGATCTTGGTCACCTGTCCTGTCTGTTTTGGTAACACTAAGCTGCTGCTTGTGACCACCTACAGTTGTGCTGGCTGAAGCTACCCTATTTAACTTTTTCTTTCCAGTAAGCCACCTGTTTGAATGGGTAAAAACTTGCCTGCTTCCCTTCTTAAGCAATGGTCTGGGATATCTGCCAGCACTCTCACTAGCCAAAACCAAGCTTTTATGTGAGGAGATTAAACTCTGAGTTGCTTCCAACTTCCCTGTCACTTGCTGAGCACACCATCACTATGTGCAGACCTCTCAGCTGCTTCCTCTGTGGCTCTATCCTTTTTTTTTTTTTTTCTCTGTTTTACCTTGCTTACCATCTCTTCCTTGCAGCTTTGCTCAGCTCTTGTCCTCGGGGCAGAGTATATAGCCCCATTCTGCTCTCCCACCACTTTGCTGTCTTTTCCTGTCTTTGATTTGTGCATCATACCCTCCCCTTCACTGCTCCTCTGCCCCCTCAGTTCATTTCCTAAGATAGAGCCTCTGCTGGTATCCTACTCTGCTTTCACTGTGGCGGCTTCTTTGCCACCTTGTAGCCAGAAAACCTGCGAGGACTTACTCTCTCTGCCTGCCTTCCTGTGCTTCCTGCCCCTGTTTTCTCAGATGTTGCTCAGAAATGGCTGTGCCATAGGCCTCAAGAGGGGAAAACAGCATTTAGTATGTCTGGTCCACAGCCATACAAACATAGATCAGTGGGTGTAAAACAGCATGGTGACTAGTCGGTTGAGTCCCTCCTCCCCAGAGGTGGCTGCTGCCATTTGTCACTCCAGGCACCTTTGAGAGATTATCCCACGTGTTTTTCTGATACCCTGTACTAATGATGACCATGATTTAGAGACTCAGTGTGGCATGACAACAATTACTACATAGTGTGCTGGGGATCTGAAATAGTTGTGCTTAAGTCTTTGCATCATCCTACAACAAAGCCACTGAGGACATGCACAAAAATGCAGTTTTCCTAGTGTTCTTTTGCTTAATGCTGCACAAGAGGACATAAGTGGAGGAGAAGGGCTTATGTGCCTTTGCCCATGTGTGAGTCAAGTTCCCAAACTTTTTACAGACCTGCTGTCAGCTTTCAGCAAGTCACTAAGTCTGGGTCATGTTGCATATCATCTTTACACATGAATAGCTATTTCTCTCCCCTCTGACAGACTGTCTGGCAGGAGACAGGATGCTGTCTCTTACAATGTATGTGTGGTTTTGGTGCAATAAAACTCAAACCCTGTAGGGGATCGATAAATGTTACTACTCATATGAACTAAAAATAACTCAGAGCTGTATGTTATATAGGTTTAGGCTGGATATTAGGAAAAGGCTCTTCACCCAGAGGGTGGTGGAGCACTGGAACAGGCTCCCCAGGGAGGTAGTCATGGTGCTAAGCCTGACAATATTCAAGAAGCATTTGAACGATGCCCTCAGCCATATGGTGTGAATTTTGGGGTTGTCCTATGCAGGGTCAGGAGTTGGACTTGATGATCCTTGTGGGTCCCTTCCAACTCAAGACATTCTGTGATTCTATGATCTCTGGTAGCCTAGAGTATCCTTGATGCAGAAGTTATTTCATCAGTCATGAATTATTACATTTATGTTCAGTTTAAGCACCTGTGTGGGCAGTCAGCTGCACTTGAAATCTGTATAGTGTTTCTTGATGGGAAATTGTCTCTGCTAGCAATACCTGCATGACTCTAGGCTTTTTCAGGGGTGCATGTGAGGCAACAGAGGCAAGTTAGAGCACAGGAAATTCTGACTAAATATAAAGAAGAAGCTTTTGCTATGAGGGTGGTCAGAGACTGGACCAGGACTCCTGAGAGACTGGGGGATCTCTGTCCTTGGAGATATTGACTGGACAAAGCCTGGAGCAACCTGCTGTAGGGAGACCTGGTTTGAGCAGAAGGTCAGACCTCCAGGGTCCAGAGATCCTTCCCAACCTACCTCATTCTGTGAGGTTTGTCAGCTGAGCTAAGCTGTGCTAGATAAGATTTGGCTCAGGATGTGCTATTGTCTTTGTAATAGAGTTGAATTTCTCCATGTTGTTTTCTTCAATACAGATAGTGATCCGGATGGACAGAGCAACAAAGCATATAGAGTCATGGAAGATAGCAGTCATCGTTGTGTCAGTGATAATAGGCTTAGCCCTCATCATTGGCTTGATTACATTTTTTTTGTGCCATGGTAAGTGCACCACTCTTTTGTTGCCACAAGTCTTCAGGAATCTGTTGTGTTTCACTTGCTACTGTGGTCTTGCCTAATGATTTAGGTATACAATTTGCCCCGGTATAGAATCTGCATGAGGAGACTTACTAGACCCTATACAAGATCTGAATTAATTAGAAAACCTGCAAGAATACTTAAAATATCATTTACTTGAAGCAGGGATTTAAGTTTTGTCCCTCTTTTTGTTTCTTGTCTTGCCCTGGTGCCTCCACCATCCATGGCTAACCAAAGGCTAGCAGTCTTCTGTGTAAGCCAGGGGTGTGCTAGTACTCAGGCTATGCGTAGTAAGCTTAGTCGTGAACAGGGTTTTTGCAGAAACTGAACCTGGCACCTCTAGCTGAGGATATTCCAGAAAGAGAGGGCAGAGGTCTAGGCTTTTTGGAGCCCAGGAGTCGTCAGTCCTGGTTGCCAAGGGCCCAGTTTTGGTAGCAGATGAATGAAGCCCAGCCATTCCATTCCCAGAGATACCAGTGTGAGGCGTTTTGAAATGTCTTCCTGCTGGGATGGAACTAATTGTGTTGCTGTCACAGCTCACCAAGAGTCGACGAGGCCATGGCTTGCATTAGGACACTAGACAGCGCAGTGGCAGAGAAGCAGCTTAGCTTTGCTTTTTGCTAACTCTCCATTATGGGACCCCTCTCTGCCATTCACCTGAGAGCCAGATTTTAAACTTAACCTGACTGCTGACTGGATGCAAACAGCTCTGGGCCACCTGCCTCTCAGAGGGGCAGGGACATGCCAGAGTGCAGCTAGGGAGGAGTGAATGTGTCTACTGAGTCAGAAGGGACATATGTGGGCTGGTGTGTCTTGTGCTGTGCTCACCTCAGGCTGATGAGAAGACGGTCCCCAGAGAAATGTTGTAGTGGGTGTAACTTAGAGCTACTTGGGATGGTCCTCAAAGTAGAAATGAGCCCCTAGCTGGTCCATGGAGCAACAAGATGGTCCAGAGCCCCCTTTTCCCAAAGTGCTGCTAAAGCTGTCATTCCACAGCTGATAGGGTCACAGCCAGAGCCTGGGAGCCTTACTTGTTCCACATTCTGTGAGGTGCTGTGCGTGTTTGAATTGTACTGAAGGAGATCAGCCACCTTTCCTCTTCTTCTCCTTTGTAGATCAGGACCGGTATTACAATGCATCTTTCCTAGTCACCAGTGTCAAGTATGACCCTCAGTATGAAAGGCAAACCACAGAAGAGTTCAGGCACCTGAGCCAAGAGATTGAAACCATGGTAAGCTAAGCTATTTCTCTGTTTCTGCTTGACCTATGGTGAAGAGTCCTGCGATTGTGTGATATGAAATAAAGAGTTGGAGGTGATTGTGCCTCATCCTTATGTGGCTGGCCTTACCTTTCAAAGCTTGCTGTAGTGGGTTAAAGATGCATTGCTGACTGTGTGCGAGCAGATGGTAAGCATAGGTGCTGTCTGTTCCAGCAGCCCTGTGGTGGAACAGGCACCCACAGAGCAGAAGGGACAGCAAAACTGGCCAGCTCAGCTGTTTATTTTGGTTCTGTATCCTCTGATGGAAAAAGGGGGATAGCTTTGGTGTAGAGCTGGAGATCTGAAAGCATTTTCGTGTGTTTTGGAGGCTCACAAGACTGTTATATCTTGAGAGCACATATATATTACAGGTGTATTTTAACACACTCTTTTCCTTTAACAGATATCTTCAGTATTCAAGGGGTCCTATCTACGTAAAAGGTACATCAGGTCCCATGTTGTCAGTCTAAGGTAAGTAATGTGAATGTCAGGAATAAGCAGGGATGTGATAAATATCCTTTCTTTCTACCCCTTGACCATATGGAGCGTGCTTGGTTGTTTATGCTTGGATGACACCAGCAGGATGAGTAAGTCTTGGCTGGTTGTCACTGTCCTTTGATGCTCATAACACTGAGGGCTCAGTTACCTTCCGAGGTTGGCAAGGAAGAGAAATTTGGCCTTATACTTCTGCAGATTGATTACCTGAACACCAGTTGTTTGTGGCTGTGATGCAGTAGCTGAATTATTAGGTGATCCCAGTCTTCACTACTAGTTAAGGGCTTGAGAGATGCAGTGTCAGCTCTTTATTCCACTTAATGCTACAGGCTGGGGGAGGAGTGGCTGGAAAGCTGCCTGGCAGAAAAGGACCTGGGGGTGTTGGTTGACAGCTGCCTGAACATGAGCCAGCAGTGTGCTCAGGTGGCCAAGAGGGCCAATGGCATCCTGGCCTGTATCAAGAATAGTGTGGCCAGCAGGACCAGGGAGGTGATGGTGCCCCTGTACTTGGCACTGGTGAGGCGGCACCTCGAGTACTGTGTTCAGTGTTGGGCCCCTCACTACAAGAAGGACATTGAGGTGCTGGAGCGTGTCCAGAGAAGGGCAACGAAGCTGGTGAAGGGTCTAGAGCACAAGTCTGATGAGGAGCGGCTGAGGGAGCTGGGGTTGTTTGGTCTGGAGAAGAGAAGGCTGAGGCGAGACCTTATTGCTCTCTACAACTGCCTGAAAGGAGGCTGTAGCCAGGTGGGGTTTGGTCTCTTCTCCCTAGTAATGAGTGATAGAACGAGAGGAAATGGCCTCAAGCTGTGCCAGGGGAAGTTTAGGTTGGATACTAGGAAAAACTTCCTCACCGAGAGGGTGGTCAAGCATTGGAAGAGGCTGCCCAGGGAAGTGGTTGAGTCTCCATCCCTGGAGGTATTTAAAGAACAGATAGATGTGGTGCTTAGGGATATGGTTTAGTGGTGGACTTGGCAGTGCTAGGTTAATGGTTGGACTCTATCTTAAGGGTCTTTTCCAACCTTGATGATTCCATGATTCTGTGGTGGAGGCTCAGGCTGGTGTTTACCCTCTGTGTGGTATACAGCAGGAGGTGACTATTGTCCTCCCTCTCTGAAAAGGTCTGAAGGAATAAATGATTCCACTGTGAGATACCTGGATACAGAGTTGAGGGAAGGAGGCAAGTGGGACATACAGGTATAAAGGTCCTGTGTGAAGGCTTTTAAGTCTTTCCTCTCTCTGCAGTAATTAAGTATCACTCTCAGCGATAAGAGCCATCACTTCCCTCTACTTCACATTACTTTGGTTTGGAGTTGTATTTCTATAAGGCTTAGTTCTGCTGTGAAATATTTTTCCCTAGACAGCAAAGAATTTCCAGGCTTCCCACAAATGTCCTTCACAACACTTCTGGGCTTTCTTGCCTTTAACTGTCTCTAGATGGAATGAGTCATTTCCTTAAACTGTTCTACATTGGTTTCTGCTGCTGGTTTCTTCCACAAGCCTCCCATACTGCATATCAACTGAAATTACAGTACTTGGGAGCTAGACTTCAAGCAACCTCTTCACACCTTTTAGGTTGATGAAGTAGTAATCTCTTCCAGGCTTGTTTTCACTACAGATACCTTGTGCAACTAGGCACTGGACCAGCTTAGCTACATCTCTGCTGTCTTTCCCTCTAGGCTTCAGTTGGTTTTCCTTCAGACTGTTAGTCTAAAATATTGGACCCAATATTTTTTACTGACAGTAAGCGATCATACCTTGCTCAGATAACTCAAACTATTGAGATTTTTTCCTCTAGATACAGTGGAACTAACTGGCCAATAAATGGACAAGTGACTTAAATGGAAAGAAATGCCAAAAGACCTTTTTAACTTCTGTGGCTCTAAACTGGGTCTTTTGAATGGCTGTTAGGAGTGGCCTGTTGGGTATCTGTTGAAGGGTTTCAACTTGCTGTATTGTTGCTACTGCCATCTGTGTCCTACTGACTATGAGCTGTGTGGAGGCTGAAGGGAGTGATCCCTCCTCTCCTTCTCAGCTGTACTGCTTATAACAGTTCCCAGAACATTCCCTCTGATCATTGTTATAGCGAGAACCAAGCCTTTTGCTGCCTGCTGATGTGTCATCATCTTCCTTTTACTTATGCACAGCTATGCTGTTTGTTCTATACATCTGTGCAGACCAGACTTGTTCTTATATAAAGAAGGCAGATGGTGCAAAGCAGAACAAAGAGGATTAGTGAGCAAAGAGAGAATGACACCACTTTGTTTTTGTTGGTTTGCAGCCCAGATCCTGGTGGAGTGCTTGCATCTGTTGTTCTGGTATTTAAATTCGCCTCGGCTGACAGTGAGGCAGCAAGCTGGGGTCACGTCAACCGTGTGTTACGCAGAATGCTACAAACAAGTTCCACGTTCTTGAATGTTGACCAGTCTACCCTCAGACTCACAGGCAAGTGCCTTAGGTTTGTGTTTTTAGCTTGGAATTTGTTCCTCATACTTTAATGTTCATAGTGTATTGAGTTTCACTTCAGTATGCAAATATGGGCTATTTTCTTCTTTTGCCTCCTCAGAATTGTGTGTTACAGCTGACAGTGCAGGAACTTGGAAAGAAGTAGCATGAAAAGCACTAAGGCATACTGGCACTGATTTGAGTGTGAGCTCTCCTCTGTGCATCAGATGCTCTCTCTGTGTGACCTAGCTCTGTTGAATGAGATAGCCCCCCCAATTCATCAAAAAAAGGCCCAACTTTGTGACCACATGTTCACAGATTACCTTGTTGAGGCATGTAGTGAATTGGACAAGAACATGTATCCCCAGGTACTGAAATGGAGTCCTCAAGCTATTAAAAAAATGTAAGGCTGAGATGGTTCCCTTCTCCACCCCCTGCCATTTCCTTTGCTTATTTGACAGATGCTGTAGCAAGCATTCATAACAAAACCCTGAGGTTCCCTGGGCAGTAATCCTCTCCCATGAATCTGTCGCTGGCTACCATCAGAATCTGGCAGAGGGTTTTTTTGTAGGAAAAGTCAGTAATGTTACAGTTTAGCTCCAGTCAATCCCAGCACTGAGGATCTGTGAAGATTGTTTTGACCACCTTGCCATACTGAACTTGAACAAATGCATGTTGGCGTTTATATCGTGCACAGCTGCCACCATATGTAGATGTTACTTGGACCTGTTTGCAGTCATCTGCTGCTTTTGTTAGCTTTGATCTAAGGCAAGAAAGATGTGTCCTCTGGCCTTACACTTTCAGTGAGGAACAGAGGCTTAACTGAACTTCTCCAACAGAGCAAATTACTCCTTTTACTGTCCTGTCATTCCATGCAGCAATGCAAGCCATTTAATTTGTTTGCTGGGTACAGGGAAGGATTCTGTGCCAGATCACATAGCTGTATGAGATATACTCACTGTGGTGTTTGCTTTTCATTTCAGAGTTGAATAAGGAAAAGGGAGATAACCTCTTAAACAACTGTAAGTACAAATGCGTTACAGAAAAGGTCCAGGGGCATGGTGCTATAGGTTCTGTTTTTACGGTGCTATAGGTTCTGTTTTTACGGTGCTATAGGTTCTGTTTTTACGGTGCTATAGGTTCTGTTTTTACGGTGCTATAGGTTCTGTTTTTACGGTGCTATAGGTTCTGTTTTTACGGTGCTATAGGTTCTGTTTTTACGGTGCTATAGGTTCTGTTTTTACGGTGCTATAGGTTCTGTTTTTACGGTGCTATAGGTTCTGTTTTTACAAGATTCTTAATGCTTTTGAGATGCAAGTTGAAAAAATTACTTGTTAAAGATACTAAAGCAGTAGACAGTGCATGAGCCGACTCATTTTCTTGCAGTCAGGCTGGCTCTGTACTGTTTGCAGAATCAGACATTCTGACTTGGTGGTGGGAAGCACTTGCTTTAATGTTGGTTATGGGAAGTGGGGGCATGTAGATGAGCTCCTGTTAGCGAGCTTTGCACAAGGACTGCAGTTGCTGTGGACTAAGATTCTTGCCGGAATCCTTCCAAAAAAACGTTTTCCCTCCTGCCCCCTCCTCCCTGCAGAAAGGTTTGGCAATAGCTGCCTGTCACATTTGGCCTAAACCTTGCAATATACAGGGCAAGGCCAGAGGGTGGGAGAGGGAGAAGAGCTGTCCACAGTAAGAGCAAGGCAGTGGCACAGCCCTAGAGAGGGGCAGGTTCTCAGTCCCTCTCCTGTTCTGTGCTCCCCTGTGAGGTCTTACACCATCTCCCTGTTTCCAGAGGAGGATTAAGTCCTCTCCCAGGGGATTGCCTCAGTCCCCTGCATGGTCTTGGAGCCTTTGCACATTAGCTTTCCATCTTTAAACGGACTCTGAGAATTAGTTGGCTTGGATCTAACTTATTTCAGCTGAGTAATACATGACTGTGCTGTTGGCACACTAGTTAAAAGTAAACTGTTGGAGGAAGAGGATGCTATTTTTTTTTTTTTGTTGCTGTTGTCAAGGCTGACCTGGAGGTGACCTGACAAAATCCTTTCTTTGCTTAGTTTGTGGGTGGGTTTTTTGTTTGGTTTTGTGGTTTTTGGTTTGGTTTTTTTGGTTGTTTTTTTTTTTTTTTTTGCAGACTAGTCTTCAGCAATTCTGTGGCACTTAAAGCTGTATTGACTATGTTGGTCTTGCCTTTGCTATACAGGTGGGATGTTACAAATAATGGGAAGATTGCCTCTACTGAGTTCACAAGTGATAAGCAGTGTCTGTCTTGTGCATATTTTGGTGGTGATATGTGTGTTAAAGCTTAGAGCTGCCCTGGTGTGGTGGTTGTTTATGTGGGGGTTCCTCAGTATTTTTGTACTCAATTTTTTAAAGTATTTTTAAAAAAAACAAAAGCAAACTAAGGATGTTCTTTTTTTTTTTTTATACAGTACCAAGAGAGGATTAGTCTTTAGAAGAAACTTACATGCCGTTATTATGAAAATGCTGTGACTGTAAATGCTTAGGTTAATTATCAGTGCATGCCTTTTGTGCCTAATAATCTGTGTGTGTAGCTGTACATACAGACACACTAATGGCTATGTATGTTGCCTTTCCTCTGTACAGCTCTGGTCAAATATCAAAGCAAGGTTTGTAGAGGCAATATTTTTTTTTAACTAGATAAACAGTTACAACTTGGGAAAATAAACAGTGTCTCAGATATACAGCCTTCAGTTCCCATGGGAGTACGTATGGGCTTGTGGGTCTGAAAACTGGCTTAATGAAAAAGTAGTGAATCTTCTACCAAACTTCTTTGTTTACCCTGCATCTGTCCTGAGATGCTTGTAACCATGACACTTGGTTTCCCTGCTATTGGAGGCACTGATTTAGGTGAAGGCTGTCTCTTGACATCTATGCTCTGTTATGCCTGTGCCTGCAGCCATGTGGTCCTTTCCCAAAACAACACCCTGATTGCCCTCAATCAGCTAAAGCGGAGCTGCCTTTCCTTTGACAGGCTGTGGAATACGAAGACAGACATTCTCCTTTGCAGGAGTGGAGAGAATAGTTGGCGGGCAGCGTGCGCGGGACGGGGAATGGCCGTGGCAGGCTAGTATTCAGCTTGATGGGACCCATCGCTGTGGTGCATCAGTGATCAGTAATACGTGGCTAGTGACTGCAGCCCACTGCTTTAGAGGGTAAGTCATCAGCACCTTTCTGATCCTACAGGCCTTAGGATTCTTGGGTGCTCTGGCCTTTTGTGGCCCTCTAACATCTGTATCTGCTGAAAGATAATAAAGTGTGGCTCTTCTCTGTCCTGTTAGGCAAACCTGGCCACATTGCATTTTGATGCTTAAATGGAGAGCTAAGCTCCTTTGGGGATCTTGTTTTGTGTGGCTGTGACATAACCTCAAATATCTTACAGAGTAAGAGATCCTCGGAGGTGGACTGCCAGCTTTGGAATTCTGCTGAGACCTCCAAAACAGAAAAAATTCGTCCGAAGAATTATCGTTCATGAAAGATACAGCGACTTAATCTTTGATCATGAATATGATGTGGCTGTTGTGGAACTTGCCTCTGCTATTGAATTCACGAGTGATGTGCACAGTGTCTGTCTTCCTGAAGCATCTCATGTTTTCCCAGAGAACGCTACCTGTTTTGTCACAGGTTGGGGAGCTTTGGAGAATGATGGTGAGTGTCTCTTGCCTTCCCGTGCCCTGTCACAAGTGTATCTGAGAAGACTGCTGTTAGTTTTATGGGGTTTCTGTTTATTTTGGGTTCCTTAGACTTGGTGTTTGATAAGTGCATGTGCTAATGATACACCTCTGAACTTAATTTGCTGCTTTTTTTTCTGGCTTAGTTAGTGGATTGGAATATGGGGGAAAGACCCTACAGGTTAACCTTACAGGAGTAAGAGCAGGGTTTTTTTTTTTTGTTGTTGCTGCATGCATTGTGCTGATTGAATACATTCTGTTCTTCATTCCCGCTGGCCTAGTCCCTCTAGGTTTAGCTCTGACATGAGTTCTTTCACCATTCAGCTTTGCTATAGATGTATCATGACAGTTTTCATCAGTTATTCTCTCTTTGGTCATAAATCAGGCTTCAGTTCATCCAATGACTTGAGTGAGCTTCGTTCAAATTAGTCCATGTCAGTGAGGCTAGAGATGATAAGACTATAAATCTGCTTATGAGAACCATCGAACTACATAGGTTGTGTTGCATGATAGATTCTTGAGGTGCGTAGTGATTGTCCAAAGCTATGTTGCAGTTAACCAAATGGGTCTTTCTAATGATATCAAGGACATATCTTGTAGCCTACAGTTGAATTCAATGCTGAAACATGTACAAAAATCCCTTTGCCCATTATGCTAAAGAGCATCTGGTGAGGATGAAAGATGGAGAAGGGTTATGTTTGGAAACAAGTGAAGGACTTTGGGGGGAGTGGGGGGAAGGAACTTCCTTCTTCCTGAGACATTGTCTGGGTAGCTCCCTTCCTTGCCTGTAACGGCAGAAAAGCTGTAGGAAAATCTGACTGCTCCTAATCCTTGAGTGTTGTAACTTGCTTACCCTGTCTGCAAATTCTAATGCCACTTCTCCTTCTAGGCCATAGTGTTAATCAGCTTCGACAAGCAGAAGTAAAAATTATAAGCACTGTGACTTGTAATAGAAGACAAGTGTACAGTGGCGCGATAACACCTGGAATGTTGTGTGCTGGATACTTGGAGGGGCAGGTGGATGCCTGCCAGGTAAGTCTCTTCATAGGTAATAGTAAAAAGGAAGTAGGTGGGGTAGGAGGTGATGTTTCCTAGAAATAAAATATACTTTGGGGAATTTTGATTAAGTTTATGGGGTTCGGTATCTTGACAGATGTAAATGAAGAGCTTTATGGCTCACAGGCTGAAGTCTGCACTTCTGTGCTTGGGGTTTATATATAATGCACATGTGAGAATACAGATGTCGGGGTGTGGAGTGGGAGAGACTGAATTAGACACAGACTGTAGTCTCTGTCTTGTCAGTAAACCGTGTGGAGGTTGAATTATAGCTGTGGTCTAGAGACAAATATCTGTCAGTTGTTGTAACAGAATAATTTGAGGCTTGCTGCATTAGCAAGGTGAACACTGTTTACTTTGTTCCTGCCTGTTGACATTTTTCTCCTTAGGGTGACTCTGGTGGGCCACTGGTGCATGTGAACTCCAGAGGAATCTGGTATCTTGTGGGAATAGTGAGCTGGGGAGATGAATGTGGCAAGCAAAATAAACCAGGAGTATACACGCGAGTGACTTACTATCGAAACTGGATCAACTCCAAAACGGGCATCTGAAACCTGCAGCAGGTTAAGTTTTGTGGGCTGTGTACGGCTATTTCTCTGACACATTCTGCTCTGTGGTTACCTTCTAAGCAGCTGCTGGCTTAGCTTGTAGTTATGTATCAAGTGCCAGCAAGCTCGGAGTAGTCTAGGACTTGAAATTGGTTTGGCCTACAGCCAGACAGGAACGGACTTGATCCACATGACACTGTTTGTTCAGGAAGTACTTTATCAAAGGGACAGCTGCCTTTGTCTATATGCAATATACTGACCCTTCTTTCTCTGTGGCCAAATGTCTTGGCCCCTGCTTTTATACTGGGGCAAAATGAGTGAGCCCAAACAATCATTTACCAGCATCCAAGACAAGTTATAACTAAAACGTGGCCTGCCCGTTTGCTCTGTGCTCCCAAGACCCCATCTGTCTGTAGACCAGCTACGATCTAGCCCCCGACTCCAAGGCTGCTGCGCTTCTGAATTCTTCTTGAGCTTTCTCCTGCATCATTCCGGGAAGCATACTCTAATGAAGATGGCTTAGAAGTCCTGGTTCCTAATATGATGTTGGACTGTTACTTAGCTGAATAGAGAATTTTTCCTTGCTATGTTGTCCTGAAAAAGGAGTCAGTGGAAAACACCAGCTTCTGTCCACCTTTGAAGAAGTGTATGTGTGCCTGCTCAGTGCTTCATATGAACAGTCCCTACCACAGTGTTTGCCGTGAGAGTGATTGCTGGACTTAAGACCAAAAACCACTTTACATTCATACCAGTCTGTTGTCATATCAGAATATTTGGCTGAATTAATTTCCATTTTTAACTTTTCAGATTGTATTGTTCTGAATAAAAGTCCTTGACTTTTTGTGCAGGATGGAGCATTGTAACAATCTCAGTATGACCATTGCCAAGAAAACCCCTCTCAAACTGCTTATTCTTGTGAATGTTGTTCTCAAGTCTTTATGATTTAATATGTGCATCTTCAGCTGCATCCTTTAAAAAAAAAAAGCTTTTGTATTATGGTGGAAATACCTGTCTCCTTCAGAGCAGGGCAGAACTTCTGACCCAGTAATCTTACGTAAAGATCTTCTGTCAGGAAGTAAGAATTGCCTGCATCTCATTGCGAGACCATAGCTAACTCATTTGATCTCAACCACACAAAATTCGTATTCTCTTTGACTTCATGTTTTCAGGAGCCCATGTTTCCATCTGCCAGGTAGATCTCAAACTTTCTACACCCCAGCAGCAGAACATGCCTATTCCTGGTGAGGATGCTTTCCTTGGTGTGTCTGCAGACTCTTTCCAACACTTAGTGTGGATGCTAGTCCTGACAGCAGCAAGTGCTGTGATCTTAGTTGCTAGATAATGAGCTACTCAATTGCTCCCTTTTACCTCTATGGTCAGAAGAGAAAGAACTCAGTAAAGGAGATACCAGCCACACTGCCAAGACTTGGAGCTGGTCCAGCATGGCAAGCAAGCAAGAATCTTATGCCAGGCTAGAAAAGGCAAACAGCAGGCTTTCAGCATGCTCATAGTTAGAAGATCTGGGGGAAACAGGTCCTTGGTGATCTTAGCATCAAAGTGTTGTCCAAATTGAGTACAAGTCAGTTGACATAGTCAATGGCAGTTCAGGGGATCCCCTCTGGACTATGCAGCTTGCTGCAAATGCTACCAAACAGAGCAGCAATCCATCGAGTTGATGAAGTATTTCGATTATGCATCCTGTGATCTGGCTGCTTGCCAGGACAGAGAACCATGCTTTTCTAGAGCCTCACTGGAGGTACTGGAATATTTGGATGCCCAGAGAAGGTCTGCATGAAAGACAAGGGTCTGCAGCTGCTGTGTGTTCTATACTTGTGTATATTGGGAAACCTGGCACTTAAATTTTTTCTCAGGGAACTTTTCTTGTGGAATGTTGTGAGCTTCAGAAGCAAAACTTTGTGGCTTAATTTCTACATAGGGAGTAAAAAATGTCAGGTCTGTTGAGCTCAACAAATCTCATTTTAGTCCCTTAAGCAGAACATGGCTTGGAAGTATATTGCTTGTAGAGGAAGTTTTAAAAATGATGTATGACAAGTATATATGAATTTTTTTGTTGCTGGTAGCAATTTTCAGCAGGACAGTGAATAAAATTTGATGATCTTAAAGAAAAGCGTCATTACAAGATGCCATGGATTTCCAGTTCCCAAAGCACTTTAGGCTTAGGTTTTCAAAGGGCATAATGATTTCCTCATCCTGCTGGATTTCATTGTAACTTGGAAGCTTAAAATTTTTAGGGTTGCAAATCCCAGCTATCTCACTGGTTCCCCAAAACAGGTAAGTAGATGTCAGAGAAGTTTATTTTGCATCTGTGAACTTTCCAGTTATGCTTATTTTGGGTACAAAATCAGAAAGCCTCAAGCATTTTGCCCTGTATCAAGGGCTGCAGTAAATATCATTCTCCAAAGTGGTGCGCACAAGGCTGGAAAAAGTGAACTCATTTGCTGAAGGAGCTACCAGTTCTGAGCATCTACTCGGAGGGCTACAGTATCTGATCCACCTTAATGCTGAGTGCCAGCACAGTGCCGGCAGGAGGAGTGAAGGGCTGAAGAGGACCTGACATCTACATGGTTTATGGTTTTGGAGCCTTTATTTTGGACTGTCTTGTGGAGTTTTCCTGATAGCAGCTGGAACAAGTCTTCTGATCCGGTTGCTTCTGGAAGCAATGTAGTTTACATGCTCTGAGGCCTCTTGGTGATGCAAAGCAGTATAAATGGGGGCTGTCAAGAAGAGTGCTTGAAAGAACACCCCTCATCCACTGGGAATGTTGGTGCGATGGACGTGACGGGTCTGAATCCCTTACTCATGGCAAAACTACACTGATGTCAGCATTGTCTGGCTTTTCCTGAGGGAAATTATGGAAATGTGAAGCAATGTAGGCGGCCAAAATGTTTTATTTGGTTTAGGTGGCCTAGCAGATTTGTATTTCTTTTAGCTGCAGTCTCACCTTTTTATGAAGCCACAAGCTTCATCTTCTCTCAACCATGTTTTCATAGGAATTAGCATCTTCACTCAAGGCAGAATGGGATGTATCTATGCAATCATGCATGACACACAGGAATGTAATTTATATGTAAATTTAATAAAACCTGTTAAAAATTTGCCTTCTGTTTCATGAACTTGTTAATCTCCTGCGTCATGGTAAGCAACTGTAAAACAGAGGAGTCCCCATCTTAGAATGTGTTACACTGGTCCTGTACCATGTATTGATGTACGTGCTTTTATGTAGCCTTAACCATCTGGTTTTATTGACTTGTTAGAAGAGCATAACTGGAAGAAGAGCATAACTGTTAGAGCAAAACGCCATCCAGACTTGGACAGAATTTACCCACCTGGCCAGAGGTTAACAAAATTTGTGTGCAGGCAAACAGGTCTTGTGTCAGCCACTAGAGGGTGAATCGTATTGTCTGAGAACCTTAAACTCTTGGCTGATGGTGGTGCTCTGTTTCAGCTACTGAGAGGATCTGGAGGACAAGGCACCGCGTCCACGTTGCCTTGAAGATGCAGAGCTGCTACACGATTGTCTTGCAAAGTGTGAGGAGACTACAGCTGTTCAGCTTTTAGCATAGGCCTGTGCAGTACTGGGTGAATTTGTCTTCCCCCACCCTCAGAAAGTTGGCATCAAACGTTCCCCTTTACGTTAAGTACAGTGAGCTATGGCTGCGAGCAAGGGGCTGAGCAGGTTTTGCCTGCTTCTCTGCCACACCATAGCCAGACCTTTGTCCTGTGGAAAAGTAGACTGGAAAGGCACATTGTCAGGTATTGTTGGCATCATGGGTCTATTTTCTCAGCCTTCTTGGAAACAAGATAGCAAGGAGCAGCAGGAATTTTGAGAATCTGATAGGATGGGAGGTTTGCAGTGGCATACAGCTGCTCTTTGCTTTGACCTCCCATTTTGATAACTCCTGATGATTCTTGTAGATCGAAGATACTTACCAGATTTCTTCTTGTCCCTTTTCTGTCAGGATGGGAAACTTGGTACAAATCGCACCATATTCTGAGCTAGAAGAGCACGCTCTTGAACAAAACATGCTGGACTTCATTGATCCTGGTCTATAATACCTAACAGATGAAGGGATGGTCTTGGAATTTGAGATTATCTGAGAGGGTAAAAAGGAGTGCAACAGTTTTATTGCAGCATTTCAGGACATACCAGGTTGGCTATGGATGGGAAGGTGGCTGTTCATTTGGAAGGGTCCTTTCGTCACATTTTACTGGGTCAAGTGCCATAACAGGGGTCTTAGAGACAGACTTCTTAAAGGACATCATTTTAACAAATCTGATTTTTTTTTTTTTTTTTATGGCTTAGAGAAAAGTGCTTTGTGCTGAGTTTCTGACAGAGCACATGTTGTGTGTGTGACAAAGCATTTATGAGCATTCAGTGGCTGGTAACTGTGCCATGACCCAAGGATAGGTTCAGCTGGTGTGGTGATATCTGGCTGGGGGAGCTATGTGGGTGGAGTTTCTGTCAAAGGGTTTGAAGTGAAAAACTGAACTGAAGAACAACTCTCATGTTTTTCTGTATGTGTGGTTGAACCAGGATCCTTCTATAAAACATAGCTGTCACTATTTCTGCTTGCTTGGGGTCTTGAGCCATTATTGCCACGAAGAAAACTTTTCAGAACTCATCAGGTTAGAATAGTTCAGAAACAAATATAACAAATGGCAGTTAATCTGCTTTATCTTAGGGTAAGGTTTTATTTTTAATTGAACCTGTTCTTAAATGACACTTCCTTTGAAGGATATTTTGTTTGCCATTCATTGCTGGTGGCTTTTTCTCAGATGCAAATAAATTGTTTCCATAAGGACAGAAAAAACTTTTGGGAACTTGTTATCCAAACCTGCAATTATTTTCTTTTATGTAAGCTTGAATAGGTCCATAAAAGACATGGTATGTCTCTGATCCACTTGATTAGCTACTGAGTTCCTTCTTCCAGTAAAGCTGAAAGGTTGTGCTTGCTATGTGATGTTTGTCCCCTCAGCTCCTGTGCTTTCCATCTTCTAGTTGTGCCACTGGACAATCCCTTCCTTGAGGAAGGACTTGCCATCAGCCTGGCGTCCCAAGCCTGTTTTAATCACAGATCGTTCTTTGTAAGTCAATACAAATAGTCAGCTGCCTGCAATTGTCACACATCTCTGATCCCCAAACTCTTGGGATCGTCTGCAGCCTTTGGAGTAGTGACCCAGACAGTCTGGCACTGTTTCCCCAGGCCAGCAGAGATGACCCGCATACCAAGGGGAGCTGTTACTGGGATCGTTCCTTCCCCAGTGGACAGACCAGATAGAGGGACTGTACTAGGAAATAACGTCTCCTGTGCTAGAGGATGGTGAGAACATAAGGAAAAAACTTTTTTATTGTGAGAGTCGTTGAACATTGACACAGGTTGTCAGGAGAGATTATGGAATCTCCATCCTTGGAGATATCCAAAGCCCAATTGGACATGATCCTGAGCACCTTGGTCCAGCTGCCCCTGTTTTGAGCAGGGATTTTGGGCTAGACCATCTGCAGAGTTCCCTTCACACCTCAGCTACTCTGTGATTCTGTTCTCCCAAAGTGCCTGGCAGCTTCAGGGAAAGGCACATGGCCATGGTTAAGTGGCAGGTACTGTCTCAGATGACCTGACTGCCCCTCAACTGTTTCTGTGACAGATGAATGCACTGGTAGACAACCTAAAGAAGGCTGACACCGGGTCATCTTCATGCTTGACCCTTAGACACAGTACCCAGTGCTGTTGTCCCCAACTTGTTGATTGAGTAATCAATGAAAATAGCAGGGCACAGAAGGGAAAACAATCCATTCTGTGCCACCTAGGCAGAGAGCAGGTTACCCAAGAGTGAGCTCAGCCAGAAGGTCTCACAGGGAGGCAGCAAACCAAGTGGGACCCGTATTTGGTACTGAGTAGTCCTGCCTGAAGCATGCTGCTTTTTTCTGTCAGAGTGACTCAACTCCTGAATTGTGGCTGAAAGGACAGCCAGAGTTGAAACAACTGCAGGATGGAGGTCTTGGGCTTGATTTTCATTATGTCTGATTTAGTCTATGAAGCCTTGAAGGCTAATGCAGTGTATGATAAATGATAAATTCTCACAGGAATCACATTTAGGATCTTGTGTGCTGCTGTAGAGCAAACTGGAAGAGGTAATAACTGTGGCAGAAAGCATCTCAAAGAGCCAGACTCCGTTTGGCTTCCACTAGGCAAGTTAGCTGCTACAAATAATATGAAAACAAGTCCAAGCCAACAATTTTCTGGGGACATAGGGATGTAGGAAAAGTCTTGTTTTGAGTCTGGTGTCTTCTGTAGAGATCTGCGTTAGTGCTCCCAGTAAGTCTCTCTAGCACTTCTGATGTATGAAACCATGCTGCTGTTCTTTTGTTTAATTTGAGCTGTGTCTGTAAAGGATTTATTTTTATCTTAATGTGCCTTATTTCTTTGTAGGCCTAGTCCAATTCATATAAAGATCTCCTGTCTCTTTGGAGATGCTGTGCATCTTGACTGGGAGCAGAGGATTTGTCCAGTGGATGTAGAGAGCGGCTTGTTAGCCTGATTGCTAGGCAATACCTGGAAGAAAACGAGGGCTGGCCTGTTTCACTATACCAAGTAGCAGCTCTGGCTGAGCAGCTGCAGAGGACAGGTGCATGTGCGCTACCTTTCTGCCTCAAATGGGGCGATGGGCTATGAATTCTTTTTCAATGACTCTGGCAGTGGGGGACTTCTGTTATTTAAGAGCATTGTCAGTATTCTGGGCTGGCCTATGTGTCTGCAAGTCAGACGGGTATAGCAGTTTCTGTTATAAGGGACTGGAAAGAGGGACTAACCGGAAACCAACCAGGGTGGGATCTAACATACTTCAGAGCTTGAGGCCAGTGCTATAGCATCTGAGAGCCTCTGCACACACAGTATCTAAAAGCTGCATGGGCATGTAATAAAATCTGGCCCCGAGTGACTTTCCAAGGCTCAAGATAAAGGACCTGGCTTCTCTCCCAGGCCTGACATTGGCTCTGTAGAATCATTCTGTCCTTTTAGTGGATTTTCTGGTTTTGTTTTTCTACTTACCAGTTATTAAAAACCATGGCTGGGAATTTCATGTGGCAAAGGAAAGCATGGGATAATAAACTAATGACCTTTTTTGTTAAAATAGTAGAGTTGTGTAGCATGTTCACAGCTAAAGTTAAAAAGTATTAAGAAATGCAGCTCATTTAGAGCTTCCCCTGAATTTTGAAGGCCGCATGCAAGATAACCTTTGTGTTTTTCAGGAGGGGGAGGCCTAAAGCCATAACTGGGCTGTCAAGGTGTGCTGATGGAAAATGAGTGGACTTGTCCTAAGGAAGGATTTCATCGCAGTGTACCAGTTTGGTCTTATCAGATGCTCACAGAATCACAGAGTAATTTAGATCGGGAAGGATGTACAGAGGTCATCTCATCGAACCCCCTGCTCAAGCAGGTCTAATTAGTTCAGGTTGTTTAAGGCCATGCTCTTTAATGGCACTTCTGTCAGTTCTGTTAAATATCGCTGGCAAGAACATTCACTTCTCGATTTAAAAGTAATGACTGACCGCTGTCTTTGGTCTAAAATTCATGGCCTGGGTTGAGTAACTGGTAGACAATTATGTAAAACATCTTTGCTTGTAAATTCCGAAGATGTTATTGCTATGGGGCTGGCCAATGGTCTTCTCTAAACGTGTTCTTTGTCTCTACAGTCAGGGAGCCTGTGTAAGTATGCAAACATAAATCAAGGTAGCCTATTATTAGCATTCTTAGGCAAGCAGTCTGTCTGACTGGCTGGGCTGACTTTGCAGGGTTAAACAGAGAGGATGGTCATTACATCTTTTTATACTTTCATTCACAAAATCCTGTGCACCCACATTCTCAGATTTCCACCCCACGCTTTGATAGCTAGTTTCCGTACTGCTTCCCTAGTATTGACCAAAAAGGTTAGTAACTGCCTTAGCTTACTGAATAACCCCGTAATACTAAGCACTTTGCAACTTGCTAATTTATTGTGAGGAAAATTGTTCCTTAATGATTGTCTTTTCTTGGCCTGTCTGTACTGTTGTTCCTGGGGGACAGGTATGTGTAAATTGATTTTGCATAATCTGACACAGGCAAGTATGTTTCCTTGTTTTCCGCTGTTTTCCAGGACAGTTCGTTTTAATGGTTAATTACTTTGAAAACAAAAGCAACCTACTTCAATTTTTATTAGGCAGATTGCAACAAATTCTTGATTGTAAGGAAATCAAGTAACGTTTTTGGAATATCTCTGTTGTTCATGCTCTGGAGTAACAATGGGAAGGTCTGTCCTAGTGTGCTCTGAAAGTTACCTGGAGTTCATTCATCCTTTGTTGAAGACCCTTCCTCAAGCGCTACCTCCTGAGACCCTTTGCAACCTGGTATTCTTCTAGTGAATGCTCTTTGTCTCCACGAAATCTTGTTGTAGAGCCCAAGATCTCAGATAACTTTTATCTCAAACTCTAGGTCTTTGCTAAAACCTACTTCTGCTGGAATATGGTTTTTACCTGACTCAGGTGGGTAGGGCTGGCCTTTG
The DNA here is from genome assembly GCF_047370975.1 of Nipponia nippon. Lineage (NCBI taxonomy): Eukaryota > Metazoa > Chordata > Aves > Pelecaniformes > Threskiornithidae > Nipponia > Nipponia nippon. The sequence continues at coordinate 59,916,347 of NW_028262380.1, forward strand.
AACTTCTGGGCACATCAGGGAAAATTCTGTGCATCTTACAGGGTAAACGCTTCAAGGGCCACCTTTTCCCAGTGTGCTTGGCCTGGGTACTCAGGGCACCTGATTAGTAGTCTCTAAATACTAATGTTAGTAACCCACTAACGATGCTGCCAACTTTTATCTTTGTGGGCAGACCACTACGCACAGCCTGAGCCTGACCATTCTGGGCAGAAATTGCTATGTGCTGCTTTGTGTTACATCCCAAACTTAATTAAGCTTTTTCTATTCTAGGAGTGTGTTTTGTGAGTATGACAGGATTTGTGATCGCAATATTAAAAAAGAAAAAAAATTAAATCAAGGAATTCTAAGGTATTTTCTTGACTCCTGGATTGAATTGGTTTGTAATCGATCTCTAGCACTCCATTGAGTGCTGGAGTTTTTGAGTTTTTTGAGTTTTAGTAATCTTGAAAAAGCAAATCACGGGCCTGGGGGGGGAAGGGGAAGGGAATGCCTAGGGAGGATATTAGTACTTGACAGGTAACTGTGTATTCAGTCAGTAAAGCCCCACATAAGGTAGGTAACTGCAACAATGCCCTTTCTACAGGGAGCTAGAAACCAAAAAGAGCAATTGATTTCATCATAGCAAAGGAAGAAATCAATGTCAGAGAAATAGGAGATGCCATGCAGCAGTGCTCAGCTTTTCTCACTGTGCTAAAAATGGGCTGTCCAGACACTTGCTTCCGTAATTGCATCGAAGTGCCTGTGAATGGGCATCTTTGGGGAAAGATGGAAAAGGACTAGGTATGATTTCACTAGATGAAATTTTCTTCTTGCCCCCCCCCCCTTTTTTTTTTACCCTCTGTTGCTTAGGTTCTTCCTGGAAGATAATAAGTGTTCCCATAAAAATGACTGTGAAATCTTGAGACTTCATGGAAAATCAAATACTTTAAACTTTTTGGCACAAATCCAAGTGCATCCGAGACTAGAAACCGGAAGTTTGGTTTCTGGTAATTCTCCTTTTTGGTTTGGGATTTTAGATGCAAGTGCAGAATTTCTCCCTAGAGAATATCCATTTTTCCCCTTTCCAGCTGGCACTGAAGAATCACGTTTGTGCTGGGAGAAGGGAATTCCAAGGAGATTGGTGGCCCTTTTCACAGAGTAAGCATTTTCCACAGGCGGGGTTATGCCAACCATTAAATGACTAACATGTAATTAGGAGGCTGGATACTTATAGTTGTCATGTCCCTGATGCCAAGGGAGTCCAGGACAGCTGTGGAGGAGTGAGCACTGAGGGAGATGAGGCTTAGCTGACCAAGCCATTTATGTTTGTATTTGTGTTCAGCCTTTGTGTTGGCTATCTCAGGAGGCAAGTGACTTACCGTTGCGGACAGTGTGGTGCCCCTCCTGTGTGGGTTTTACAGTGAGCGTACGGTAGAAGGTGCTGCCGCTCAGGAGAAGGCCTGCTGTAGGGATACGAGTTGGACAGAAAGCGAGTGCTGGAAAAGGGAAATCTCGCGCACTTCCTGTTCTGCTGTGGTGAAGAACAAGTCTTGCCTGGGCTGGTTTATCTGCTCTGTCCATCTCTGCCTGGGGAGCTCTTTGATGCGGAGCTGATCCGAAGGTTAGAGTCTCCTTATCAACTTCATGCTTACCTCTGTTTGTTTTTATTCTGAAGTTCGCTCCCTCATTTTGCAATAACCCACAGGGTGCTGGGTGTTGTGCCAGCCGTGCCTCAATGAAGGATCTTCATTCAACACCTTTTCCTTCCCGTCACACCAGTCAATGCGACTCCTGCGTTTTCCAGCAGCATTCGCTACGCAGTCCAGACTTTAGTCAAGCCTTGGTTGGTGGTCAGAAAGGCTACCAGACCTACCGGGACCTACCATGGGATCTTCAAAAGTAGGTGGCGTGTTTTAACTTGGCAAGTCTGATTTGGAGGTGTAATGGCGGTAAAGGATACTCTCTCTGGGAGAGCTTTAGGATTTCAAGGGCATATATAGATCCAGAAGAGAAATTTGTTTGTTCTCTTGCCTGATCTTGGACCTTACTGCTCTATCTCTGCCCCTTTCATCCTTTTAGATCTAGGGTACATCATGGATCCGTCTGAAATGTGCAGCCTGAAAAGGGGCGATAGACAGAGGGAAAGCTAAGCAGTAAGTTGCAGGCTGAAAAGGAGGTTTTGAAGGTTGTGGTCTGGATGAAAAGAATAACATATGACTGGAGTGAGAAATGCAGAGGCGAATCCTTCCCTAGCATGGCCAGGAGCACAAAGATTTGCTTTCTGTTTAGAAAGATGAAGTGATGGCTTAGGTTGACACTTACCTTTCCTCCCTGTCATTGTCTTGTTCTGCCCCCAGCAGGCTTTTATTGCAGCAGCGCAGAATCTAGAAAGCTCTTCTGTGTCAAAATCAGATGTTAATAACACGATTTTTGGAAACCATGGGTTTTGGTCAGGTCTAGTTGCAATATTATTTCCCTCAAACCCTGCAAAAGTTAAATCAGTGACGGCAGCACAACTGCATAAGGAGAAACACTATAGGGGTTCATCATTCCAATTTTGACCCTAGTACTTTTAAGGAAGAAGCCATGGTTTCTAGGGAATAATGACAAGGTGTATTGTATCTGGAAGTATTTTGTGCAGTCAGAGGTGCTGGATATGCTTAGTTTTGTTTTACTGTAACAATTTTTAAGACGGTGCTGTGAAGTTCAGAGTATTTTTACAAAAATAAGTCTCCCAGCTGCAACACTCTACTATGCTCTCTTGGGTCAGAGCAGGGATCTGGTCATAAATGTACAGCAAGCCTCCTGGAATTTGTTGTTTCTGTTTAACGCTCTGGCTCCTGGATTCATGTGGCAATAGGAGATGCTCAGTCTCCCTTGAGTTTGTTTTTCGTTGTTGCCTCAGCGATTGATGAAGCTTAAAAGTATGACCTCAGAAACAAAATCCAAAAGAATCTGAAATGAAACGCCCTAGTGATTTGGCTGGATGGCTGATTTTTTTGTGTGTGATTGCTAAAGACTACAATATTAGTCTCCTCTCAGGCATTCCTTTGGGCAAATGGCTGTGGATGATTCCAAGATACTACTTATTTTTTCCGTCCTCAGTATTTTTAAAAATTGTTGTGTTTTGGTTTTTTTTTAATAATTTCTGGACATGCTGAAATAGAAACATTGTTTCTGGATTGACAAAACGTATGCTTTATGCCCACTTAAGTGTTTTTCTCATTTTGTGAGGACAATATCATTTTAGTCATTAGAGTGTTGACTTTGCTAGGAGAAGAACGAGGTTCAGCTTTATGGTTCTGTGCTCCTTAGTGGTACTCTGTTCAATACCCAAGGATCCTCTGCCCTGTTTAATATCAATACTTTTAAAAGCTATGCTGGTCTAACTGTCGAGTGAGGAAGAAATCCCCATCAGTTGTGAACACTAGCTGGTGCGTGTTACATAAAGAGGGAGAACTAAGTGAGAGTTCTCTAGCTAGCAGAATTGAAAAGCCATTCCTTTTTCTAGTTAGATGTAAACCTAGTTGCCATGTCTTGTTGATACCAACAGCGGTGTAAATAATTTTAATAACAGTGTGCTAGAGGGTAGTTAAACATCATCTGAGTCCAGTTTGGTTGCCTCCTACTTAGGAAAGGATTTAGTTGTTTAAACAGTTGTTTAGATTATTATAAAATGTAAAGTATGTTAGGGGAAATCTGTGTTGGATAATTAAATATTTACACATTTGGGAAGGGATGGAGACTGCCTGGTCTTAATCAGACCCTGGTAGCCTGTTAAATGTCCAGAGTTCTTTGCTGGGCAGGGATGTAGATCTGAGCGTGGAGCTGTAAGCCTTGCTGTTTGAGCTCATCGTGCTGTGCCTTAGTCTCTCCCGAGAGCGGTGCTTCAGTATTAGCTTTATCCAGTTCCAAGATGCCTCTCTTCACAACACGTCAAGCTAAGTTGGAACGTGTGCTCCATAAAATCCTTCAGGAAGCAAAACTGCTAAGGAAAACCGGGTGGAGTAGACAGCCTTGCTGGTCTTGTCCCTCTTCTGTTGTGCTGTGTCCTGCAGTCTGGGAAGCAGATGCAGTGTCCTACCCACAACTTCCTTGTGAAGATCTTGTGCCCTGGCAGGGTGAGGTACAGAGTAGCTGGTGTGGTATATGGTAGTCTAAAAGTGAATATGTAGGTGGAAATGCAGTGCTACTTGCACCAATTTGTCATGCAATAGGTGGGCAAAATGAGTGTAAATTACAGACTGCTGAGGTGTAGCAGGAAATGGATACCAGCCCTGGTGCAAGGACACTCATGTCACATTGGCATTACTGGGAGTTAACCTTGATTATTGCAGGAGGCAGATGTGGTTCCTGCACGGTACCAAACAGAAACCTATTCTGCTCAGTTTGCCCCAGAGCAGATCCTGATTCCAGGAAACCCTAGTGAAATACTTTTGATTCTGGTACACACCACACCTGATTTGACTCATATGGAATTGGTACCATTTGTGTTTCCTTGCCACGTTCACTCAGTTTCTGACCATTTTAGACAGGAAAACCAGAATGAGAAAGGCCCTCCTTCTGAGCCTTTTAAAATCTAGTCATCTTCATTAACTGAGCAAGCCCCAGTGTAAACCCAGCAGCTTTTCTGGGCTCTGGTGTTCCTGTTAAAGGATGCTGCAGAAGTGCCTCACTCAATTTTTTTCACGGATAGTTTTATGATTGGGCATTTTGGGTCAGCGTAAGCTTTTAAAATCAAGTCATTCTGCTACCATCACATATTCCTCCCATGTCTGTATTTCTGGTTACAGAGAGATCTTCATTCTGAATGAAGTCGAGCTAACACAAAGCTTGAGATGGCTTAATTTGACATGCTTCTGTTACATGACAATCTGAAAACTTCATGTGGTCTGTGGACAGATTTGGTGATAACAGGGGGACAGATTTCATATGGAACTGAACATGGGAATTGTCCAGTTTCTCTGCCACGGGAGAATTGCCTGGGGTTTCAGAGTCTCAGCTGAACCTCTTGTCTAAGGAGCTTTCTCTAATTTCAGCAGCATTTCTCCCATGAATAAATTTGTCCATCTCTGTTCAGTGAAAATACCTTGCTAGATTACAGCATCTCACTGTTTACCTACCCAGCCTAGCAATTGTTTATTGTATATGAAGTAGAATATATGGAAAACCTTTATTATTCAGCCAGAAATGTAAGCTTCCAAACTACAGGAAAAGCTGGATGCTTTGGGTCAGATTCTCAGTGTATATAAGCTGCCACAGATGCACACAAGCTATCACGAAGGCAGAAGGGCTGGTTTTGTTGTATCAGGCTTGCAGAACTCTTCAGGAGTGATGTAAGTATAGTTGTTTTACAGTAATATTTCATATACCAGTAAACAGATTTATTTCAGTAAACAGATTAAAACACCATCACTGTTAAAGTTGATGCAGTGTTTATTATCATTTTTTTTTCTCAAAACACCTTAATAAGAGAGAAGTACCACACATATTCTAAAATTGTGGAGAAAATTTGTCTGTCTAAGCATGCCTCTCTTATAGGACTAAAAACAAAGGACATTTAATAGCCCACGAGATCATCTCTAGGTGACTGTTTTGGGTTTGGCTGTTAGGCTGTCCTGTCAGCACCTTTCTTCAGCAGACACTGTCAGTGCGTGCATGCCAAAGCAGAGCCTGTGTTCTCTCTCGTGGTGCATGCTGACTTAGCTAGACACTGTCCCTGATATGAAGCTCGCTGCAGGTAATGGAGGGGTTCCCACAGGTGTTAGAGCATGCTCTCTGCCCTGGTGAGGAAGACCTTTGAGGCTTTTCCTCTGAAGCGGGCGATTTGACTCGTAGAAGGCAGTTTTAATTCTTCTTCTTTGCAAGAAGTGAATCTAAATTCCAACAGGTAAAAGACACTCTTATTTCTTTTGTAAACTAAGTTTCTTTTGTAAACTGCAGTTTCAGGCTGCAGTGAGGCGAGTGCATGCATGATTTATTTAATACCATGTTTATGATATGTTTATTGAATGGCACCCTTAAAAAAAAAAACAACAAAGATATTAGGTAAGATTTTAAATTTTTCTTTGAGACTGACTTTTTTTCCCCCTGATACTCCTCTGTTACTAAAAGTCAACAGACATAACTAGCTGTGTCCTTCTTATGTCTGCTTTGTAAAAGGCATAAGGGGAGGGATCCCTCTGGCTCTCTGTTTATTGGTGTGAGCTCCTTGTTGAGGAAAGGGTTCCTGGGGGGCTGCTTTGTGCTTATGATGGGGGAAACCCAAGTACAGAATGCAGGGCTCCGAATCATCTACCGCCACTCAGGAAAGGTCTCGGTGGGTATTTCTAAGAAAATGTCAGCTGAATGCCAGTTGAAAAAGCCAAGACAGTGGTAGGAATTATTAGGAAACAAAAAGAGGACAACCAAGTAAAATTGTTATGTCAGTGTGACCAATTTTATATCAGTTTTTGTTTCTCTTCTCCAGCAAATATTTCACTCCTCTTCCTAATCAGACAAATCTTAACTGGGGACTTGGCACTCTTCTGCTGAGAGATGAAATCCAGTCCCTGACTGCAGTGTATTTCAGATTACTGCACAGGCATGGTTGTCTGGGAAAGAGCAGAGTCTCTGGGGTAGAGGGGAGGACCACGCAGGCTGCAGGCAGAAGGGGCCCTGACAGAAAGCCCACTGAGGTCAGTGGGAGGCTTTCAGCTGGTATTTGGTTCAGGCTTAAAATCTCCATTTCTGCTCTGGAGGATTTCAGTGACCTCAGCTGGAGTGTTTTTAATCCTGCTGTGCATTTGTAGGTTATGCTCCCTGTTCCCTCTCTGTTCAGCTGATAGTTCCCAAGGAGTTAGCAGGGACTGCTCGACTCTTGATCTGAGAAAATAAGTTCCCACTGTTGAACTTTTATCAGCTCCCTGCAGAGTATTCAAGCTCTGATGGGTCATCATGTCCATCGAAGCTGTTTCAGTTCTGGGATAGTTACTTCTCACGTGCGTATTGAATCCCTGCGAGTACTGTCCAACTTTACACAATGGGACATGTTGTCAGATGAAATAGTTGATCTTTGAGGAACGAACCTCAGGAGACAGAGCAAAGCAGCAATAAAGCTCAAAGTTAATGGGAATGGAAAAGTATCAGCCCGGCAATCTTTGTGGTTTTGTCTCACAGATATCTTTGAAAACCTGAATTTGAAATCCTCCTGGTGTGCTCAGTCTGCACTTCTATTCAAGTGGGGAAGTATCCAGGTGGTGCAGCCTAACCAAGGGCATTTTACTTAAAAATACCTTTTGTTTTTAAAACCGAGTTTTGTTTTTAAAACAAATTAGGAGTGGAGAGTAAACCTTAGCAGTCATTTCATGTTGTATTTAAAAAGAAGAGGGAAAGTTTATTCAGAAAAAAAGGAAGAAAAAGAAGACATCCCAAGTCCCAGAACAGCCCCCCCCATTATGTGACTTTCTAAGATGCATTTATCAAACAGCTTCTTGTCTGAGGAAATTCCCTTTAGAAGCTGATGCTGTCCCCCCTCTGCACCTCTTTGAAACGATGCTCTCAAACAGGTTTAATGAATTAAGTGAAAGTCACGTGTATGAGTATAATTACACGTGTGAGTAACTGTTGTGGACCAGGGTTTCTGTTTGCTAAATGATAACATGGAACTTGGAAGAAATAAAGCATAAGGGTTATAAAAAAATGTTACACTATGTACAAAAGAATGCTGAAATGTTTTCAAATTATATAGTACTCGATATTTAACTGTGTGCCAGCCATGTAACTTCTGGTCTGAAACTGTTCTTTCACTGATATGATAGGCAGTAATTTCTTCATGCTCACCTGCTGTGGTGTAGAGGTGGCATTCAGCCTTTCAAATGGGCTTCTCAAACCCAACATTTTGGTTTGAGGCTATGCCAGGATCATTATAGCTGAAACAACTTCTGAGTGTTTTTCCTTCTGTGCAGCTTAATCAAGACAACTGGTTTTTAAATGAGAGTATCTACAAGAATGAATGTAAGCTGTGTCAAGTTAAATGTGGGTTTTTTGCTTGTTTTGTTGGCTTTTCTTGTAACTTAGTCTCACTTCAAAAAAAGTAGAAACATTTGCAAAGCATATAAGCCATGCAAAGGACTACTAGCTGGACTGGCGGAAAAAAAAACCCAACAAACCCACATGACAAATTAAAGCCGAACTTGCCACTGACTTTATGGTTTCACCTAAGAGCTACTATTTAGAAATATTCTTCATAATGAGGTAGAGTCCTGACTATTTATACCTGCATATTTTTAATTTCTCCAGTTAAAGTTTTAAGGCAACTTCCATGCAATAGTCTCAGAAATAACTTTGGAGCTGCTCATCCACAAAGTCTTAACAGGACTGTTTAATTTCAGTCTTTTTTTTTTTTTTCCCCCCCCCCCCCCCCCCCCCGGATTCACAGATGCATTTTGAAGCAAACCAGATGAAATGAGAGGTTATTTAATAGCTGTTTTAGAGGACAGCAGGAGTGAAGGAAAAACTAGCTAGGAGATCCAGCACAAGTCAGAACAGATATGAGTGCATCAGTTGCTTGCAATTACTTTCAACTTTTTTTAATGCATTTAAACTTATGGCTCATGAGGTGTGTGTTCCAAACATGAGCTATGTGTACTCTGTTATGAATGTGGGAACTCGCAGAGATGCCTCCTACCCTCAGGAGAGGATCCCTGCAGCCTGCTGTCCTGGGGGAAGCTGTGCCTTAACCTGAAGGTGTGCATGTTTGCTTGAGTGAAGTAGCTGGCTCTAGAATGAAGGACTCTCTGCCAAAAATTGTGGCTTCCTGGTCTGTGTTTTGTAATGGCTGATAACATAATAGAAGAATGCCTTTAAGGATCTTCAGATGTCTTTGAGTTTATAGCCAAAGGCAGAATTCGCTGTAAGTAACCTTTTTCAGGCAGTTTTTTGTCTAACTGTAATACTGACCTACCGACTGTTGACTTTCCTTGAGTTAATTTGGATTAGCACCTGTGTAATTAAGAGCATGGCAGACAGAAGTACCCGGCGAGGCTTCCTACCTACGTTCTCTGGTCCGCTCACGTGTTCTTGCCCTTCCCTGTCAATCCATCACTTCAGCAAATACTGCTTAAAGCAGTGCTTGCCTTTTGCTTTTAGATATAGTCTGAGTAAAACAGGAAGCACAGGCTGGTCCTCTGAAATCTTTCTCTTTTTTGTCCAGCCCTGCTTTGCAGGCTGAAATGGACTGAGCAGCTTGGATAATGTATAGATAAGTACTGTACAAAGCATGGGATGCTTTTTACCAATTTTATTGCACAAAGCAGTTTTGGGAGCAAAGGCGCCAGCGTGTCTGTGATAACTGATTTGTTTAACCAATTGAAAGCTGCCTACATCATCGTATGAAATATACACCTAGCTGAAATATAAGTTTTATTCCTGTGAATTTCCAGTCGGGGGTCACATAAGGAAGTGCTTAGTGGGACTCCTATTTAATTTGGCCCTGATAATAAAAAAACCCCAACCCTCAAACCCTGTCTGTGTTCCATGACGTCTAGCATATCCCAACATCTATTTCAAAATAGTCTTGAGTCATGGTTTCATTTTCAAGGGTGTTGGGTGAGAAGTCAATTAATACTGCTGGGAAGAATCAGCTGATGTTGAGGGAGAAAACTTTAGCTTCTTTTTTTTTTTTTTATTTTTCAAATCGAAAAGGATCTCTTATTAATATTAGCCCTTTGTTGTTCTTATTTTCCCCCAGAATTCGTCAGCCAGCCATCAAAATAAGACATCTTGAGCCCTGGAAAATTGCTCTAATTGTTATTGGAACAGCAGTGGCAGCAGCGATCACCATTGGTCTCCTAGTTTATTTTCTGGCATATGGTAAGTTTTACATAACATATCACTGTTCCAGTGTTTAGTGTGTTTCCTTTGTGCTTGTTGTGCCAGACAATGCTGGGAGTTTGCTTTTCATCAGTCTGTCTGAAGCTCATTTGGGAAAAAAACCACCGGCTTCTCTAGAGCTCTCTTTCCTTCCTCATTTAGCATCTTTACAGATTTCTTAGGAACATTTCCTGCTGCGTAGGGTGGTTTAGGGCTGTGGTTTCTGTTGGCTTTCACTTCCTTTCACTCCTTTCACATCTTCCTCATGATCTACTTCTGTGATGAGATCAACATACAAGTCTTCTGGTCTCCTTTACGTGAGTGCCAAACAGAGCCTCCCCCTTGTCTCTGTCTGTGGTGTTTCTCTGTTCCCTTGCCCTGACCACCAGCAGCCTGCCTGCCAGGGCTTGGCATTGAGTGGGCATACAGGCTAGGAAGGAAGGTAGCTGACCAGCAAGATGCAGCTTGTGATCCTGTGTGAGCCCCAAGTGCTGTTCATTGGCCACAAATGTAACTGTTGGGGAACTGGGCTTTTTGTTACTACTTGGCTTAAATCACCTAACTCAACTGAGTCAACTCCTGGGCTCCTAGCTTTTGGAAGCTGTATTTGAATGGGCTGGATACAGGTGAAGGCTCATCCACTCCCTAGACATCTGGACATCAGTCAGCCCCAGGTGTTTGCCTAAAGTTCATTTGTCTTGGTGCTTTGAGTATTGCCTGTTCCTCTTCTTTCCCTTGCAGATCAGAAGCTGTTCTATTACAGTGGCAATGTAAAAATCACCAACATCCGCTACAATAATGAATTGTCCAGACAGTCCTCAGGAAGGTTTAGAGACCTGAGCGAGAGGGTTGAGAGACTGGTAAGTTTGGACCGTTGTGCCTTTCCATTATTGAGGACTGTGTGATAAATACAAGAGTCATTAATGTGAACAGTACGCTCTTAGACCACAGGTGTCTGGTGCACCCTGAGCCCCCATGGTTAGCCGACCTGGAAAATGGATAGCATGAGAGTCAGGGTTAACAGAGTCCCTTGGGAGGCAGTCCTGAAGGGCAAAGGAGTCCAGGAAGGCTGGATGTTATACAAGAAGGAAATCTTAAAGGCGTGGGAGCAGGCCGTCCCCATGTGCCGAAAGACAAGCAGGCAGGGAAGAAGACCGGCCTGGCTGAACAGGGAGCTTTGACTGGAACTCAGGAAAAAAAGGAGAGCCTACCGCCTTTGGAAGAAGGGGCAGGTGACTCAGGAGGACTACAAGGATGTTGTGAGGTTATGCAGGGAGAAAATTAGAAAGGCAAAGGCCCAGCTAGAACTTAAACTGGCCACTGCAGTTAAAGATAACAAAAAATGTTTCTACAAATATATCAGCGACAAAAGGAGGGCCAAGGAGAATCTCCATCCTTTGTTGGATGGAGAGGGAGACATCACCACAAAGGATGAGGAGAAGGCTGAAGTACTTAATGCCTTCTTTGCCTCAGTCTTTAATAGACTGGTTATCCCCAGGGTATTCAGGCCCCTGAGCTGGGAGATGGAGATGGGAAGCAGAATAAAGGCCCACTAATCGAAGAGGTAACAGTCAGCGACCTGCTCCTCCACCTAGGTGCCCACAAGTCCATGGGGCCAGATGGGATCCATCCGAGGATACTGAAGGAGCTGGCAGAGGAGCTCGCCAAGCCCCTTTTCATCATTTACCAGCAGTCCTAGTCAACCGAGGAAGTCCCAGCTGAAGTTAGCAAATGTGAGGCCCATCTACAAGAACGGTCAGAAGGAGGATCCGGGGAACTACAGGCCTGTCAGCCAGAGCTTGGTACCGGGGAAGGTCATGGAGCGGATCACCTTGAGTGCCATTACATGGCACGTGCGGGACAGTCGGGGGATCAGGCCTAGCCAGCATGGATTTATGAAAGGGAGGTCCTGCTTGACCAACCTGATCTCCTTCTATGACAAGGTGACCCGCTTGGTGGATGAGGGAAAGGCTGTGGATGTTGTCTACCTGGACTTTAGTAAGGCCTTTGACACTGTCTCCCACCGCATTCTCCTGGAGAAACTGGCTGCTCATGGCTTGGATAAGTGCACTCTCCGCTGGCTTAAAAACTGGCTGAATGGCCAAGCCCAGAGGGTGGTGGTGAATGGAGTTAAATCCAGCTGGCTTCTGGTCACAAGTGGTGTTCCCCAGGGCTCAGTGTTGGGCACAGTTCTGTTTAATCTCTTTATCAGTGATCTGGATGAGGGGATCAAGTGCACCCTCAGTAAGTTTGCAGATGACACCAAGCTGGGTGGAAGTGTTGATCTGCTGGAGGGTAGGAAAGCTCTACAGAGGGACCTGGACAGGCTGGATCATTGAGCTGAGGCCAACTGTATGAGGTTCAACAAGGCTCAGTGCCGGGTCCTGCACTTGCGTCACAACAACCCCATGCAACGCTACAGGCTTGGGGAAGAGTGGCTGGAGAGCTGCCTGGCAGAAAAGGACCTGGGGGTGCTGGTTGACAGCCGCCTGAACATGAGCCAGCAGTGTGCCCAGGTGGCCAAGAGGGCCAATGGCGTCCTGGCTTGTATCAGGAATAGTGTGGCCAGCAGGACCAGGGAGGTGATCGTCCCCCTGTACTCGGCACTGGTGAGGCGGCACCTCGAGTGCTGTGTTCAGTTTTGGGCCCCTCACTACAAGAAGGACATTGAGGTGCTGGAGCGCGTCCAGAGAAGGGCAACGAAGCTGGTGAAGGGTCTAGAGCACAAGTCTTCTGAGGAGCGGCTGAGGGAGCTGGGGTTGTTTGGTCTGGAGAAGAGGAGGCTGAGGGGAGACCTTATCGCTCTCTACAACTACCTGAAAGGAGGTTTCTAGCGAGGCGGGGGTTGGTCTCTTCTCCCAGGTAACAAGTGATAGGATGAGACGAAATGGCCTCAAGTTGTGCCAGGGGAGGTTGAGGTTGGATATTAGGAAAAATTTCTTCACTGAAAGGGTAGTCAGGCACTGGACCAGGCTGCCCAGGGAAGTGGTTGAGTCCTCATCCCTGGAGGTATTTAAAAGATGGGTAGATGTGGTGCTTAGGGATATGGTTTAGTGGTGGACTTGGCAGTGCTAGGTTAATGGTTGGACTCGATGATCTTAAGGGTCTTTTCCAACCTTAACGATTCTATGATTCATGATCATACCTGGCAGACCAGGCACTTGGCAGTCTGCTTGTTCTAGCATGTCACCTCTCTTTGTTCCTGCTGTGGTGAAGCAGATATTGACAAATAATCTCAGCTTCCTCTTATATTGCTGATCATTTGTGTGTGTCTTCTCTTTCCCTACCCTGAGCCTGGCTCTGTGACTTATGCCCCACTGTCTCTAAGGAAAGCATGCTTTTCCACCCTCTCCTTTACGGGGTGGGGAACTCTACCTATCAGGCTGTTGCTGTGTGGGGAGAAAAAAATACAGAAGCCCTTTTCCTGTGCCTTTGGTATGTTTTATTGGGAAACCCTCCTACAAGTAGCAGAGGCTGCTGAATGGCTCTCAGTCATACAGTAGCTATGGAAATAAACATTGCAACTTCCTTTCTTGTTTTCTCTTAGAGACACTTCTCCACAGATGATAATTACAGAGTTCAGTTCTTTACAGCAATAAGCATGTGATTGTGCTTGTATCTTTTTGTGTTTCATTCATCAGAGTCCGATGCGTATCTCTTGCCTCCTGTTTAGCAACCTTGCGCAGATACTCAGTTAATAGGAGAATCAATGCTTTGCTCCCTACTGTCACTTAATTTAGGGCCATGCCACTTGTCCACAACAAAATGTGAGCTGTGGTTAACATTGTTCTGGAGAAGTAGGGTGCTATATAGGGATTTGGCAGTGATTTGGCATCTCTTCCCGGCTCCACTGCTGAGGGCCTTGGAGTTCTTAGTCAATTTGTCCTCTCTTCTGTACTTGTTTCCTTTCGGCCCTCTTTGCCTACTGGGAACCTTACCATATTTCCCAAGATCTGCTCCTGGTGCATAGCTGTATGTACAGTCTTACATGAGCTGCATTTACTTAGGTGCTACCACTTTACAACTATTACCTAATAATTGCGGGCTTTTAACCTTATGATATAGGACCTTGGAGAGGGAATGTTCTCCCTGACCAAGAAGACATTGTGTATTGCTGAGGCAGGAGGAAGGGAAGGGCTGGGGAGAAGTCTGAGGAATAACATTTCATTGAGTAAAGTTGTATCCCTTTCTCCCACTCCATTCCTTCTTCATTTGTAAAAAATGTGGCTCCTTTGGCAAAGAAACACTTGTTTTAGTGACGAAGTTCTTTCAGATGGTATCCAATGCAGTCAGATTTCCTCTGAACATGGCTATTAATTTAGGTGCTTGAATGGAAGCCAATGCTTTAGAAACCCTGTCTCCTCTATGGGTGCTGAGCACTTCTGACAGTAGTGACAGTAAATACCAGCGCTGGTTGAGCAGTGAGAACCATTATTTCAGAGCATGTTAATTGTTACCTGATAAGTAACACCATAACAAACATACAAAGAACTGTGTTGCCTTTCATTCATTTCTGTCACTTTTCTTAAGAGCTGTTTTTAATTCAGCCATTAACTTCTACCTTCCTCTCTCAGATTTGGTGAGTTCTTTGCTGTAATTTTAGGCCAGCTGATATGAATGGTCCCTGCCATAAACTTTGACTTTTTTTTGTTTTTAACTCCAGGTGTTCCATCTAACAAGGACGTATGAGATTGAGAATTGTCCACAAGCTTATTTAAAGTGACTCCATACACTAATGAATAACAGTAGGTTCCTTGTAAGTCTGATTCTCTACAAGCAAAACTCAACTTGTGGTGATAAAAGTCAAAGCAATCTTTCCAGAGACAGAAATATCCTCTTGACTTCTTGACAGACAGCTGTCTCGGAACATGTGCATTTTTATTTTCAGGGTTTTCACAGCATCTCTTTAGTAGAGGAGGAGAGAGTTGAGTTTTCTATCGCATTTCCTGATTTGTCTGGATTTAACCAAAATCCTTTGCAGTCTTTCCCCGGCTGGTGTCAGGGTTTTGGATGTCCAAGCCTTCCCATCGTCATAGTAGTAACAATACCTTAAGCTCACGTTGTGAAACAGTGAGTCAATGCAGATAAATGCAATGTCTTTCACAATACTTGGTGCAAAGTGAACAGAAGTGAATCATCTCTGATAATCAGAAGCATTCAAATTACCTGAGTTAGTGCAACTCCCTGCCAAGTGCTCCCTTCTCTGATCCTTCCCTGATGAAGCTGCCTTGTTTGCCCCCAGAACAACCCTGAAAGGAGCTCTTTTCAGAACTGATGTTTCACTAGGAAAAATGTTTTTGCTCCCACAGGGAAGTCATCCCATGCCTTCCTTGGGACTGGCGGCAAATGTCCTGATGTTTGCTTTGGTTTCCAGAGTTGAGTAGTAACACCCATTGTGTGAACATTCCCGACTCTCTTATCTCATTGAAGGTGGGAGGGAATGCAGCGAGATCATGCCAGAGAGCTGATGAAGCTCGTGCACCAGTCAACATCTCAGCTGACTGGAAAGTCTGGAAAATGTCTCGCGGGGTGGAGCTGGGGGGACTGAGGAACAGATGATGAAAGGTCTTTGCTCCTTGCCTGGCTTCCTGCAAGTGGCTGTGAGGATTCCCTTTGTGCTCTCTTGAAAAAGCAGACCTGACTGAATGCCACTGTGGAAGGAGATGTTCCAGCTCACCAGAGCCGCCTCCTTTTTCTAGCTGGATGGTTCCTCCCTTGCCAAGCTAAGATGCACTGTGGCAGACTGTCCCCTCTTGCACTGGATAAAAAGGGCACAGTCACAGCCTTAATGGCTCCTTCTCCAAGGTGCCTCTGTTTTATAGTGGGTTCACTTAATGCTTGGCTGATCTGCACAACTTTTACCCACTGGTTTTCTCTAACTCCTGCACCAGACTTGGATTTTTTTTCTTCTCCCACAAAATGTATTAATTCTTTCAGATTTCCCAAGAATGCTTTGGAGACCCTAACTATCCTTTTACTAACAGCATTCTGGGGGAGATTTCCAAGGCCCTGCTTTGCTTCTTCAGCCCCTCTGGCACCCCAAAGTGTGGAGGGAGCTGAGACAGCCAGCTCTAGATAGACGTGGGTGACTGGATGATCCCAGTTGCCTACTCTGGGCAGCAGCACTAACTGCCCTGTGTGCAGGGAGAAGGGTGGAGGGGCTTTGTATCCAGTGTGGAAAATCATCTTTGACCCCAAGGGAAGGAGGTGTGCATTCAGGAGAGCTTGAAATGAGTACCTCATCAAGCCCATCTTAATGAGAATTGTCTCAGCTGAATGCTGGCAAGCGTCTAGCTGTGAGAGAGTAGTGGATACCAAGCAGCCACAGCATGTGACCCCTTCAGTACATGGCTGGTTGTTCAGTAGAAATGGACACTAGCCTTTACCCTGCCCACCAGTAACTTGCAAATGTACCTGTCTCCTCTTTTTACCATTAGAATAACTTTCTGACACTTTCTCCTAGATGTTGTGGGCTTTCCCCTCTTCAAGGACAGCCTATGCCACCCTTCTCCTTTCCCAGGCACCTAGTATCTCCCTGTCTCTTCCTCCTCTGGCCAGAGCTGTTCCCAGCCCTGTTGTCGGACTGCTTCTCCCTGTCCTAGTCCATGTGTCTTTGGACTCTTATGTTAGAGACTGTACCCTCCTCTGCCTCTGGGGCTATGCCCTAGTCTTTATCCCCTACCCTCTCCTGCTCCTACGTGATGGTAAGCCAGGCTGCGGGTTGGGTGGATGGATGCTCCTCAGGTATGAGTGTAGCGTGGCTCCCTCCTTGGCTAATTGGGTGGCTGGGGGAGAGGCGAGGTGTTTGTTTTCTCTCCGTGGGTGCCTCGAGCCATGGAATGGACTGGCATGGATTTCCCCTGTTGTCTCATCATCCACAAGGCACCTGGGCTCTCCCCCATCCTTCCACCATCTGAAACCAACACAGAACTAACTGGCTGGATCTGGGCAGAATGGTTGGGGATTGTATTAAGAGGATACCTGGGTACTTCCCCTGGGAAACCACTGCCTATCCCAATATTTCTATTGAAGTAATGGAATTTCATCAAGTAATTCTTGCCTCAGGACTTGGTGTTGTGTGTCAGGACATCTCCTTTAGAAAGAGACATCTTGCTTCAGTGACTTCAAGTGATAAGAGAATCTTCTGTGTCCTTAAGTACAGATGTTGGGGAAAGTAATGAATACAGCTCTTGAAGTTTGTCCTGTCTGATAGAATTGAATTAGTGTGGGTTTAATTTAGAAATAGTGTCTCTACTGGGTATTGCAGTGGCACTTGCGATACCACAGGAAAATGCTGTAGAATAGTTCTGATGACTGTGCCTGTTCTCCATCAGTTTAAGGACTCGCTGATGAGTCCCTGTACTAGAGCTGGTAAGGAAGGAGGCAGTTTTCTCTCTTGGGAGATGATGATTTTAGAGGTTGTGAACACATTTCTCTCACTACAAGGGGGGCGAAGCAGAGGTGCAGGCAGGCGCCATGCACCTTCCTCCACACAGACACACCTCCTGTCCTTTGTGCCGCTAAGGTGAGCGAGGATCCCAAGGACCGTCAAGTGCAGCATTTGGTACTCAGTAGTTCTCTGCAGCTCTGTGCCATCCCTGCCGCTTTGTGGCTCACAAACAGGGCTTGCTAGCTGAATCCAGTGCCTCTGGGCCACCACCACAAAGGACACCAGTGGGGTGCAACGGAGGCTCATTTTGTCCTCTGCATGCTCAGCGGTGCAGATTCTCGGCTGCTTCTGCACAGTTCAGTTACAACCAAAGCAGCCTGCAGTTTCCCAGCCTCCGGGCACTGATGTCTCCTCTGTGCAGACAGGGAACTGAGTTGGAGAGTTGAAAGGCCAAATCCATAAAGCCACTTCAGCACCTGAGAAGAGATCCCCAGAGATAGGAAAGAATTTTTCAAGTGCCTATGGGTAATCAGGAAAGGACCCACCTAGTTCTTTTGGCATGCTCAGGTTTTATTCACCCTCGTCACAGCACCTGAGTTTCTTTGTGTTTGTTCTCTCTTAACTCCCATGTAGACACTTATGTTTCCATGGAAAGCAGAGCTTTAACACCTGATAACCCTGTTTGGTGGATGGGTTAGCCTTCAACAGGATGCTTGTAACTGAAAGACTCTGCTTTATACCCAGCGATAAGCTTGCAGTCATCCTGATATCAGGAAGTATCTTGTATCATTTGAGTTGTGAATAGCTTACTGTCACATCTGCAGGGCCAAAGCCTGAAGTACTGGCTAAGGTTTCCATCTGAGCTAAACTCAAAGGAAGCCTAGCTGAAAAGACCTGCTGCAGTGAGTGAGCAGATGAGACCTCTGTTTTATGACACTTGGCCTCTTTAGGGTCAGACGTGACTCAAGTCTTCCCAGGGAGCAGAAGTGTGCGTGTGTGTGTTTGGGAGAGAGAGGGAGGTGAAATACAAATCCCTTCAGAGCCAAGAGCTAGCTGCAAAGCTGGCTGAAACTGTGTTTGTCACACCTTCCATGTGGGTGTTAAGGTACAGCTCAGAAGCGTGTGGCTTGCTCGATCAGTGCCTTATGGTCCTTGGGTCGGGAGGTTAATTCAATAGGAGCAGATCCCCAAGGCAGCAGGTTTTTGAAATACTTCTAAAGACTATTTGCTCTGGGAGACCAAACTGTGAGGACTAATTTAGAGGTGATAACTGAACATGCCCCAAGAAAAGGGAGTGTGCTGAAGTTCAAGGGAGTCTAACATGACTCTCTTTTTTACAGCAAGTTGAAAAGTACAAGTATCCACAAGTATCATGTAGCTGCATTTGCTGTATGTGTGCTGTTCCCCTCCACCCCCCATAAAACACTTCTTTTCCCCTCTCAGCCCCTGAAACAAAAGAAAATTGAAGATAAATTGGACAGATGACAGAAATTATGGTAGCTGCAGCAGCCAAATCTTTCCAAGGACTTTTCAGAGTCTTGCAGCACCCAGGCCAAACTGAGTAAGAATGTTCCTGGTTGTTATAAGTTTCAAAAGAGATTTGGTAGTGTTTTCAGATACGGATCCCAAAATTTAAACCCTAAGTCCTTATTTAAACCCAAGCATTCCTAGGCTCTGTATGTGCTCCCTCAAGTACTTGCTTAGTACTGATACGAGGTGAAAAGAACGGAACTTCTATTAAAAGTTTTTCTTGTTCTTCACTGAAGGCAATTTTATTTAGAAGTGCATCTATAGAACAAAAGCCAGAAAAATGAAGCTTTTAAAATGAAGCTCTTTAGAGACTCTTCCTTTTTTCTTGTTCTGCAAAATAGTGTTGTAAAATGGGAAAAAAAAATCTTTTATCTATGTAAAAAAGATCTTTGAGATTAAGGAGCATTTTGAGGAAAAAATCCTACAATAAATTAAGGGCATTTGATGACAACTGCTTTAAAAGCTTTATTTTAAGGGAATGCTTCTCGCAAATAGGAAGCATTGTCCTTGGACGAGCATGGTACAGTAAGGGTGCCCTCTATGGGTGACCGGGGCTCGAAACAAAGCAGAAAGCATCTTTCCATGGTAATTCAGCCAACTGGGAAACATGGCAATGCAACAGTGGCCGAGATGACAGTGTGGCGACTTCATTGTTTAGCTCTGGAATTAGAGGTTGACAGCACACTCGACTGTCAGTATGTATAGATACAGGTGTGGCCTTAAAGATATAGGTGAAATGCTGTACACTGAGAGGGGAAATAACTCACAGAAAGCACTTGCATCTCACTTGTGATACTTTTTTCAGAAATTCTTATCGAAATCAAAAGAAGAAAAAGACCACTGCCATAGGCATATACTGCATTGACTTTTGTTTCCAGTTTTTCCTGTTTCCACAAGTCACAGCAGCACAGGGAACTAAAACAATATTGAGGAAAATACAAAGTACTTTTAAATGCTAGCATGAGTTGATGCAGTGCAGTGCATGAAGCTGTAGCTTAGTGTTTTTCCTCACCCATGAGATCTCAAACCGTCAGTGTGGTCTACCTAAATAGCATGAATTTCCAGGATGAAATGGTTAGTTATCAACAATGTACCTATTGTCCAACTTTTTCTCTAATTTAAATTCAGTGATCCTTCAACGTCATTGATTCTTTGACTTATTAATACAATGTAGTTTTCTCAAGTAATGGGCATACAAGCTGATTTTTCTTTTTAATTTTTTTCTTGGTTCATCAAGGCAGAAAGTCTAATAAGCATGTACAAAACCAGAAAAATCATAAGAAGACACACTCCCCCCCAAAATAAGTAACTCTAATTCAGATCCAGTGTGTGGCGAGAAAAGCTATAAAATGTGCACAAGGAAAATGGATGTGAACCTGAGCTGGAAAAAGGAATTCAAAATGAAATAAAGGGCAGTTATCAATAGTGTGTGTGATTAAGGGTAGAATCTTATCTTAATTATAGACCCGCAATCCAGAATTACTGCATTGTTTACAGGTAATTAAACCAATGAAGTGATTCAAGATGTGAACTGGTGTCACAGAGATCAAAATCTGGCCAGTCAAGAGAGTGGTTGTTTAGAACATGGTGTTGTCAAAAGGGAGAATCCAAATGCAGTACTGAACTTGTGTGGTTGATGGTATTTGGGCACTTGTAACTTGAATACATCGTTATTGATATTCCTTAGATTTCATAAAACTATTCTTTTCCTAAGAGCTATTTGCTCCTGTATTTCAGCTCCTTACCTCTGTGTATTGCTTAAAAAAAACAGAGGGCACAGAGTCATTTTCCTGGGAGAAGCATACTTTGGGGGGGAGCCCAGCCCTTCTCTGGCTATTGGCCCAGGTGGCTTCTCTCCAAACTTCATTTTTCTCTTCAAAAGCTGGAAAATCTCCTCCCTAAGCAGCCAAAATTTCAATGGCAGTGTGAAAGTTTTAGGAAGCTAATTATGGACAATTGAAAGCAGGGAGTAGGAATGGGAATACTTCGGTGACCTTAATTCCAGCTGTCGCTATTACATGGCTATAATGAAACTCTCATGCCATTACATACCTTTGAAATTGGTTGCACTAGGCATAAGCATGGTACTTTAAATCCTGACATTATCCCATGTATTAGACCTCTTAATTTCTTTTATCCGAAAGACCAGTCTTTTTAGGAACTACTGTACAATGTCAGTTATTTCTCTTTTGCAGCCGATGCCTCCAAGAACACCCAGCTGAGCTCCTTATTTTAGTGCAAAGTCAGATAGGGCTTACTCACCTCCCAGCTTTAGCAGTCCAGTAGTTTAAACTCTGTCAGGAGTTTTTGATACCATTTGCAGATGTATGGGATCACACTGCTATTGCCTGCCGGGACACAAGCTGTCTTTGTGTATGTGTGGTTTCTGATGGGAAAGTTTCTGATCTTCTGGTTTGCTGGAGGCCCATGGATCATTACACTCGCTCTCCTTCAGGTCCATTTTCTTCGCCTCGGGCAAGTACTGTGGCTGTAGGGCTGTCTCTGCTGCGAGTAATTGGTCTCTCTAAGGGGAGTGTGATGTCCACATCCTGGTTTGGGACAGTGCCAGCTTCAGTTTTTGCTGTCTTTCTCCTCCTGCCCTCTCTCCCTCTAATCTCTGGGAGGGTTCCCAACTAACCGCTCAGTTGAAACTTGGGCAGGAGATATGTCAGGTTCTCAAGGGAGCTGCTACTGGATTTGCGTTATCATCAGCTCTTGGGGTCTCAGCAGGTTGAGCTGTAAATTGGATGCAAACTGGCAAGCAAGTTGGCTGCTAGGTACAGAATTAACACAACCGATTAGTAGTAATTCATATTGTATGATTGCCACGAAACTGGAGAGAGTTACTGAACCAGGTGGTATGTTCTAGTTAATATTTATGTCAAAAAGCTTTAAAAATCACTAATAATAGGCTTTGCATCCTAAAGAGCTAATGAGGCAAGAGGAAGAATGTAGTATGAGGATAGCTGCTGAAGGACTAAACTGGCAACAGGCAGAAGAGCAATAGTATTGAGCAACAAGAGGATTTGTGCTCCCAAACCTACTGAATGCTTTTGAACATCCCACGCAAGTAATTCTGTGGGTTCAGCAAATATTCCAGAGGAAAGTTCTGTCAAACTAGATTTAAGATAACCTTTTTAATAAATGCTGTTGCCCTGCGTACAGTGGCAGAGCAGTGTGTGGTGGGAGAAAGCAAGGGCTGACACAGCCAGCCTTGCTGGGTCACTTCCAGACCCAGCTACGCGTCTGGGCAAGCCCAGCTCCTGTCAGCCCCGTCCTGGACTGGAGCGATGGGATCCCTGTCACATGTGACCTACTTCCAGAGCTTCGGGGTTTTTTGGGTCCGAGGGAGGCAGGGCATATTGGGTGACTCTGAAATCATGAAGATTTTAGTAGGTTGCTCACAGGCCGCAGAGGGTTGGTCACAGTGTGACACAAGAAAAAGAGGTAGGATAGGAAAACAAGACTTGTTCATCAAGGGGTAAAGCAACTTCTGGCTGCAAGGAAGAAGGAAGAATTTCCTTTGTGGCTGGGTTTGTACAGGTGGTAACGTTTTGCCCTCTTATTGCATCTTTGCCACTGTTTCTTACTGTATTGGCATAGATGGACACTGTGAAGTTCAGTTTGTCTTAAAAAATTATGCTGCATGGAGAGAAGTTTTGTAAAAAGGATAGAGGATATGAAATTAAACTGAGGAAATACCAGATGGCATTAAGCTAAACTAGCCAGCAAACATTAACTTAGAGAAAATCTGGTTCGGACAAATGCTAAAATAAAGGCTGTCAGGAAAATGTTGCTCACTTGGAAGGAGCAGGACTTGGCACTTGGTTGAGAATGCCTATAGACCTTCCCTGCAGCAGCAACTGACCATTGAGCAACTGCTAGACAAGGGCCAGGAAAACAAGTGAGATGCACTTAATCAGTGGTGAATTTAAGGGATCTGGTCATGACAGCGTCACTTTTGAGTGGCTATAATAAAACCAAAATGCTTAAAATGAGTATAAATGCTTCTCCCAGACAGGACCGGGTCCCACCTAGTTGCCAGATCAAGTTCTAGTTGCTTCTGCTTCCAGGATTGTGACTCAAGCTGAAAAAAAAGCTGTAAGCAGGCTGGAGAGAAACGTTTACTGTTTGATATGGATGTCAAAGGCTTTACCAGAAGATGAACAGTAAAAACATGAGACAGAACGTTCATTTTTGAAAGTCATTATCTGAAGGCATCTTGCTACATCTTTTCCTCTTACATAAACTCTGTATGAATATGAAGATTACAGTTAATAATTCGGGTTACCAAAATCATCGTTGAAGGAAAGAGGAGATTTGTGACAGATTCATGTCTGTCAAACAAATACATCAGCGGGTGAGAGATAGAGGCCACAGTGCAGAGGTTTGGCTAGCATGTCTTTCCTGATAAAACATAGCAGATTACAAAACTAAAAAATACCAGGTCAAGTCTGAAGGTGTTAAAGGTCCTGCAAGGATCCCTGGAAACAAAACCACTCTCCAGTTGTTTTTTTTTCTGTTGGTGATGATGTACTAAGGCAGCTCTTAAGGAGGGGAAAGTTAGTGACAGTATATAACAGGAAGAGAAAAGTGGCTACTTTCTCATTCAGATACGAAATTGTGAAAGAGAATGGAAGTAACACAAATCCGATAATTTTGATATCATTTTAAATCATAGGCTTACTCTTCTCTCCATAAAAATAACTAACATCCCTTTTGGACTGAATTTTCTGAAAACAACGTCTGTTGCTGATCGTTCAGTTGCATTTGGACTCCTTAGATTCTTTTTGTTAAAAGCACTGTGTGTAATTGTGTTTGTCAGATGCCACTGGAAATCTTTGTCTTTGCTGCAGCACGTGGTGTTCCTGATCAGGCTGTACAGAACATCTAGGAAGTGGTCCGGGGTGAGGAGAAAAGGAGAAAGCTGAACATGTTGGGAGTACAAAAAACACCATCACATGAGCTGCTCAGGCTGTAGCAAAGATACACAAGCGAATGTGTGACAGAAGTAAGGATTCCTGTATCTGCTACAGAAATGCAGGTGGAAAGTGTAGCAAAAAACACTTGCAATCTCTGAGATGAGACAATACGGATAGCTTGAAAACGCAATTGCCAGGAGGAGATGAAGGGTTCAGGAATGTCATATTGACTTAACTCTCCCTTGCAAGGGATTGTGAGTTCTTGCCCTCTTCAGTCCCAAACTTAGTCAGCCTGCTTCCACTTTACTCTTTAGCAATGTGGGAGCTTGAGGTGTACCTCAGCCCACCTCTTCTGTTTGCAGAGGACTCTGCAAAGAAGTCCCTGTCCCAAAGATCTCAAAAGTTCTCGGAGGCAGTGCAGCCAAAACTAGCACATGCCATTGCGTGCCACAAAGCCGGCAGTGCTGCTTAACTACGTGCTTCTGCTTACACAATCATCAGTGAAGCAGTTAACACTGTGACAGAAATGATAAGGAAATGTTATCATTAAAAAAAAAAACCACCTAAAACAAACCAAAAATAAAAAAACCAACTTTTTATCTGAGGGCAAATACTTCCAATAAGCAAGGGGTGTGGTGGTGGAACAGGCTGCAGAGTTATAGGAAACAAAACACTTTATTCTTGATTTCTAACTGTATGTCTCATAAAATGCAGTGGTAGCAGCTGGCAACCTGCGAAGTGACAGGATAAAGCGCATTCTGCATATATACAGTAGCTTGTTGCGGTTGTATTTTTTCCACAGAATTTTGTCTGTTCCAAAAGCCTAAGTAATTCCAGATAACTGCCAGTAACAGCAAGACAAAAGATTCAGCTCAATGCATGACCATTACGAACTTTTCTTTATTTTTCCTTACTACTGTATGCTTAAAATCACCTTAAAATAATAAAACGTGTAGTTTTCATCTTGAAATTATTCTGCTTCAATATCCCTGTGTAATGACATGAGGCTTCATCTTATGACAGCCGCAGCTGGAAAGAGGGGATTTGTGTTCTTTGGGAGGAGTCACCCCCAGACCTCGTGCTTACATGCTTGTTTCTGTATCTGAAAGATTCAACATGCTAGAAGTTTGAGAACCATTAGTTTTTTCTTTCCGCTAGAAGACAGAAGATCTGGAGACTTGGCTAAATCAGAGCCTGTATGGGCTAAAAACTACTACTGCTAAAAAAGACAACTTGCATGATTTTGTAAAGCATTTCTACGTAGTTTTTCCTGTAATGCATTTGATGATTACAGGACACGTTCGATTTACTGGGTCTTGCTGATAGGAGGAACTGCATAACTCACTAGTGACTTTGCTGTTTCTCAATACTTCAGTGATCCTGAGCCATTCCTGGCAGAATTTCATGCCATGTTATATCACACCGGGCTGTCTCAGACTGATCACGCAATCTTGAGACAACATTCAGCCTAAAGCAGGATGTGGTTAAGCAGGCACCAGCAAAGATGTCATTTGGGGATTGATTCCTTATGAGTCCTAGATTTCCAATTTCTGACGAGAATTGCTTGACAGTTCCCCTAGCATGTGGCAAATCATGAGGCCGTTTGGGGGTTATAATTTGAGATCACCGGTAGTTTTGCTATAAATTTCTACAGGACCCCAGATAAGTGCTGTATTGGAAAGGACCCCTACAAGAGAGGCTCGTTGCAGTGCAGAGCACAGCATGCTGTATCCTTTTTGGAGGCCATCTTTAGGAGGCTGTGCTTTGGGAGACTGCAGCACTATGTTTCAAGGATGTTTGTAAATATCCTTCGTTACGCCTGGGAGTGGACAGGACAGCACTGTAGTGGCACACTGATGTAGTCATAGGATATTTTGAAAAACAAGTTAATTTTTTTATGATGTGCCTTAGGCCAAATGGGAAACGGTTAGGAAAAGTCTGTGGCAAATGTTATCTAGAGGCTGGGCTGGATTACGTTTCTTGGCTCAGTAAGCTGTCAGTTTGTAACTGAATGCTGTTTTCTTCCAGCAATATGTCCGTTTCCCTCCTTTTTTGTTGTTATCTTATATTTTTCTTTTTTCAACAGATCGACAAGACATTTTACAATTCCATTTTAAGGAAAAAATACATCCGTTCACGATTAATCAGAGTGAGGTATGTGAGATTATAATAAATGCATGCAGCTGAGATAAAATTAAATGTACACCAAGCCCAGCTAGAGAGCCATTTGATCTGATTCAGTAAAGTGTATATTATGTAAGACTGGAGCATAATCCCCAATTGAGCATAATCTTACTCTGAACCATGCCCTCCTTTGGATCTTGATGCAGAAGATAAGCTTCAGTCAGTCCAAATTCTATACAAGTTTGTGTTCAGATCTTGAGCAAGCTTTAGCTAATAAAGCAGCTATAACTTGAGCTGTCTAAAAATAAAAAGCATTTTCAAAACCATTTCCGTCAGTATAATGCAGGTGTCATTTTACTTCTAGTAATGCTACTGTGCTAGGCCTGTCAAGTAAAACCCAAGCATGGCTGTGCTGGTTCAGAAGGTCCCGCTTGTCACTGTTGCATCTCTAAGAACAGGCATAAGTAGGTGCCTAGGGAACAGCAGCAACACAACAGACATGTATGATAACTGCTTCTTGGTATGCTCCCTACCTCCAGCTATTTACTACTTGGGATTTCCTGAAGTGGTTGTGGTTTGTTCAGCAGCCCCTGGTGGAGTTATTTTCCAAGGACTTGTCCAGTCTCCCCTGGACTCTTGAAATTTGTGCACCTCAGTCCTTTAGTAAGGAGTTATTTGTGAAGAGCCAACCTCTTTGTATCATTCAACGGCCTCTAGTTCTTGTGCTGGAAGAGGTGATGAAAAGTTGATCTCTATCCCTCCTCTCCGTGCAATTAGTGGTATCGGACACTCCCATCATATCCCTTTTCCCTCCTGTACACCATGAGCTCTACTCTTTTTTTCAGTCGAAAGTCCCAGCCTGGTCAGCCATTCTTTGCAGGAACTGTTCCTTGTCACCCTGCTCCGTATCTCTTTCAAGTCTGCTTTCCCTGCTTTTTGAGATGAAGGGGTCAGACCTGTGGTTGGGATTATCACTGAGCAATGCTTTTTTTTTTCTCTTTTATTCTCTGTTCATTTGCCAATGATACCTAATGTTTTATTTGATTTTTTGACCACTGTCAAGTGCTGAAAATGATCTTTTTATAGAACTGTCTATTGTAATACTAAGGTCTTGTTCCTGAGTGACAGTGGCCATCGCTTTGCAAGTAAATCTTGAATGTCTTAATCATGCCCTAAAGCTGCAAGACTAACGATAGCAGCCTCAAGATCTTACTCTTGTGAATGTATTTCTCCTTATTCTTCTATGGTTTTGACATCCTGCCTCCTGCTCTGCCTTAGCTTAATCCCCCTTTAGGCAAATCATGCAAGTCATTATTTGAATGTAGCTTTAGGAATATTTTTCGATACTGACTAGAGTGTTATAAGTGTAGACAAGGTGATTTAAGGATCTGAGAGGCCAATCTGTAGGGAGAAGTAATATTTTTCATTACTTCTTGTTCCCAAGGACAGGCTGAGGTATTTGCTGTGATGTTTGCTGTGTCGGATGCAAGACTTGTATGTGCCAAAGTTTTGTTTGCTTTTTCAAATATACAAGCTTTATGCCTCTTTAAGTGCTCAGACTGCAAGCTCTTTTAAGCAGGGTCATTGCTGTGAATTTGCTTGGAAAGTACTGTGCATGTGGTTTGGCTCAGTATAAACAACGCATTAGTAATAATGCTCACTGCTCACTGAGAAAGACAAAACAAACCTTGACTTGGTGCCTTTGGCTCTGGACCTTTGCTATATAGTGAGTGATTCAAGGCGGGCTGTACTTACCTGAGGGTTTCGAGAGGTGTGGTGTGCTTGCAAGAGTTGATACAGTAATTCCAGTGTGGCACTGCACAGGAAGAGGAGTGGGGGGAGAGGTGAGGGAACACCTCAGAAATGCAGAGCAACACCCACGGTTGGATCAGATAACATCTGGAAAATAAACGGAGTGGCAATCACCGTGAAGTTGGCACAAAAGGAAGAAACAGCCTGTTGGAAAGTTCACGTATAGCTACTCAGTCTCAATTATGAGATCCTTGAGGCGAGGAACGTGTCTTTCTGCTCAGCTACGAAACACTCGGCATGCCTTGGTGTGCTCATAACACATGGTCTCTTATTTGCCCTTCACTGGCGGTAACAGGAATATCTGTTTCATTTTGCTGCATGTTCCCTTCAAAGATCATAGCCTGATTGCATGACTACTGTAAAAGCTACTTGCCTTCTATTTTTAATTTTCTTATTTTTCCTTTATATAATTACAAATTTCCAAGATAGTGAGATATAACTTGAAGATCTTCTCTTTTCCTTTCCTGTCTGAATGATGCTTAAGACAGAGCAACCTGCTTTTAGCTCGCCCCCTGTAAGAAGTAACTGTGATTCCACCTGCTGTGGGCTGTGCCATTGCTACTTGGCTCAGGCAGGAGGACGCACAGGAGGGAAGGTTCTCGGTGCATGCTCTTACCTTCCCTGTGTAATGACCAAGGATGAGCCATATGCAAGCACAGAGGAAGATATACTACGCCAGATTAGACACTTTGGTGTTTGTAGTCTAGCATTCAGTCTCTTGCAGTATCTGATGCTTTAAGGAAAAATAAATACTATTACCGGATGAATTCAGTCTGTTAGAAGATTTTTCTTCCTTTTCTTTCCTCTGATCTTGCATCAAAACTGTGGAATTGTGTGTCCCAGTGTGGGTGCCACTTGTACATTTTAGTGAGATGTTAAAGGCCCCTTTTGTGGTCCATCTCTTGGCCTGTGATAAGTAGATTGAGGATATGCTGCTGAGTTTCATTTATTGTTGCATAATGTGAAGTTATTAGTCACGTTCTCTGAAGAGGTTGCAGTGGTGGAATGGGGTTGTGTGGTCTCTCCCCTTTGCTCAAGTATCTTTTTGATGATGATTGGAAATTTTTATTCCTTGTATGTACAGGACCCTGAAAAGGTCTGTCTAGATACCATTAACAGTCTACCTGATGTTTCTGAAGTGCAGTGTATCCAGCTTTTCTTTGCAATCAAATCAGTTCATTCCCTCCTGCTCTTGTGTCCCAAGCACGTAGTCAGTGACTGCTTTTTAGACTCCACTGGTCTGACCGTTTGTTCACAGAAAGCATCATGCCTTCTTCTAGCCTAAGATGTGTTTGACCATTCAGCATTTGCTTGGATTTCTTTTGGCAATTCCTTCTCTCAAAAATGTACGAAGTGTTCAAAACTGTGTCTAATCCTCTATGTTACATTGCCATTGCTAGAAGAGCTAAGATAAAAACTAAGAAATGCAGAAATGGGCTGAAGGTAACCAGACTGTTTCATTGGTTTGTAGCCCAGATGCTGATGGTGTGATGGCAGAAGCTTTGCTCACATTCTGGTTCTCCTCCACGGATTCTAGAGAAGCATTGCGAGAAACAGTTGAAAAGATCTTACGGAGGGGCCTGAAAAAATACACAGGGCCCCTGCGAATAAATGTCAGATCATCTACCGTCTCAAGTAAGTATACTGCATCTCTCTTAAAGGTAGTTCTTGCCCTTTTCTGATTGATGGGACTTAATTTTTCCCTTCTGATGATGGCTGTTACTGAGTCTGACAGTCTTTCCTGCTCATTAAGTTAGAACAAAATCAGTGGCAATGCATAAACCCCACCTAAGTCTTTTAAATATGGATCAACAGGAGCGGTTGCTTTGTGGCTTTGCAGTGCAGCCTTAGCCTCCCTCCAAACTGTAGTACCAACCTTATGCTGCTCTCAGGGTAAAGAGTAGGAGCCTCGCCACAGTACTTCAGTACACAGCAACACAAACATGCTCCCTAGACCTTTGCTTCTCTGAGGAGCCTGAAAGTACAGAAACTATGCTTGGATGACAGTGGGGAAACAGCCAATGCACTGAAAAAATATTCGGTGGGAGGATCAAAATCCTTGCAAATTCCCTGGGGGAGAGGGAAAGAAAGGGAAAATTATCTTACCTATGTGACTTCTCAGCTGGGGATCTAGCCCCTTCTTTGCAAAGCAGACCTGTATCTGCAGGATATGAACATTAACAGCACTATCTTTTGATTTAGTAAATTACCAAACAGACACTGAAAGGTGGGTTTCCATCCTTTTCTACACTTCCAATCTGTGAGAATTTTTGTGCAGGCTTAGACTCTTGTCTCTGACTTGGCTTCAGTTATATATAGTCAGCATTTTTTCTGGGTGTCAGACTTTTCAAGAATGAGTTGCTAGTTGAAAGGAAGGGGCAGATACTTGCTCCATTTGTTTTTGCAGACCTTTCACTTACTCCTAGCACAAGGGTGACGGTACAGCACATGGGTGGGTACTTGCTTCTTGCTTTACCCCACTAGACTACTTAAACAAGCAGAGATCTGCAGAGGCCAGACGTGTGTTGAAAGAACAAGAAGCCTGGGCCAGATTCCATGCTGGATGGATCCAGGCTTCCTCCCACTCGGAAATGTGACCATGAGCAACCTCCTGCCTCTTGATGCTTCAGCTGGGCACATTGCATTGCTGCAATGCAGTAAAACTCAAATATGAGCTGTCACACACCCATTGTTTCTTGATGGGTCAACCAGTCTTCCCCATTGGAATGGCTCAGGATGATAGGTGACATCCCTTTGCGCAAAGAATCACCATTTCTCTGTGGTGTTGTTTATATGCTAGTAGTTCCTGTTCAGCAAAGTGTACATGTAATTTCTCCCAGAGAGTAGTAGTGTGTGGGCATCAACTAGAGAGATTCAGAGAGTTGTTTTTGTTTTGTTTTGGTTTTTTTTTTTTTTTTTTAAAGACAGTCAGGTCATGATTTAGTGAATTTTGAAGCTTCAGTTTAATTTGGCTCCTTACATAAAGGGTAGAATTGGAAGGAGTACAAAAATGCTTGTTAGAAAAGGACTGTGATCTTCTCATTGAGTTATCTGATTAGCTGCTTTTATTCAGTCCGGTAAATGTGGGAAGTGACTCAAAACTCTTTTAGTTGACCTTGAACTGCAAGAGGGCTGTTACAGTAATGCACTAGTTCCTAGTTTAAAAAATTAGCCAATATAATTGAATCACAATGTTTTCATTAAATATTTGGTCTCAATAAAAGATAGCATCTCTGTGTTACTTTGATAAAGTTGTACGATAAACTTCGTGTTGCTTTTTTTGGCTCTCCCAGCCTAGCCATAAAACACTGACTACATAGGTCTACTACTCCCTACAGGACTAGCATTGTGCAACTCTTACACATGACATAAAGGAACATAAACGATACCTTGCCATTTCTAGGAGATGACAATAAAAGTTTCCATTTGGATCTTTCTTTGCTAATAGGATTTCAGCAGTGCTATGAGGCTTAGGCAAGCTCCTATTGGTGCAGCCGTTTAAGAAATCTAGGTTGACTCAAGTGAAGAGTGTGGAATGGAGCACTCCTATGCTTTTAGAGGAGATGCAGGTCTCGATTTATAAAGCTCGTCTTCTTCCTCACACTTGGGAGAAGTGACAATTTTCAGCAGATCCTGGAAGTCCAGAGAAGGATCTAGGTTTTGTATTTCTCACTTCTCTCTCCCCTCCTGAAATATCCTGTCCAACATTAGTATTTAAACCAAGAAAAGCTAAGAAGCCTCATTGTAGCTTTGATGGTTTTGCCAACTGGAATCCTTGTTTATCTTGAGGCAATCTCGGAACATTTTCATAATAGTTTGTTAAAAAAATCATTAACCTGTTCATTGTAATCACCTTATCAAAAGATTCTAATTTGGGGGCCATGATACAGCTTAGTTTGGCTAAGCATAGCTAACTGGTTGAACAAATCCAGGTCAGGGACTTATTTACGTTGCATGCTAGGAGGGTCTGATAAGGAGAACCTCCTTAAGTCTTCCTCCCTGCATCTAATCATCTTGTTATTCAACACCATGTCTCGACTTGCACTTCACTCAGAAGTATGTGCTTTGAGGATCAGCTCCAACAAACTCCTGCAAATTGGATGCAACACTTGGGATCTTCAGGTGCAGTTCAGGGCAGCAGTACAAAACTAAGTAGACTGCCAGACCAGGGGCAGAACTTGCTTTGCCTCTTCATTCCTGAGGACTGGGAATAAAGAGGGGATAAAATGTGAACTGACAATGTTTTATTAGTTCAGGTTTTTTCAAAAAGAGAGAGAAGCTTGATTGTACAGATGTGAAAAAATAGCAAGTGTGCAAAACTTAATATTGTTTCTGTTTTGTATCATCACTAAACAGTAGATGTTATTTACGTAGGGCTGCAAAAATACATTTGTATTGGGGTATGTCGAGATGTGTTATTACTCAAGTCCCTGCTTTCTTATTTAGCTAGATTTCATAGTCCCCTGGTCAAGGACAGCAGTATCTCCAGAGATCCATTGTAGCTTTGATAGAAAATAGGAGGTGATAGCGATCTCTGCACTTGTGTACAAACCCCACTGGAAGCCCAAATATTTTTCAGTGGAGAATCAAGCAAACTAAGTCCTGTCCTCTCTGAACAGCAGTGCAAGAGCCAGCAAACTGAGATATCAAAGTCGGGTGACTTGGAAATACCCATGTTAGGACTTGCTCTTCCACTGGCATTGAAAGAAGGTGTCGCAGTTGGTCCTCTGTGTAGTTCTGGCACCAAAGAGATCTCCTACAAGGCTGAATTTTTTTCCCCGGGGTTTCTTGGTTAGAAGTAGAGTCACCTCACAGCCTGGATCCCTATTAAGCAAAGTGTAGAGCAGCTTGCCAGACTATTTCCCTTTGTCAGGTAGGTTGGAAGTCTCCCAAAATGTATTTTTGGGAATGTACATCTGACGTCAGAAAGAAACTGGTTGCAAGATCACTGGCACTGTTCAAAGTGAGTAGGAAGTATTCCCACCTGTTGTATGGCCAAGGGTTTTGGCTATGAACAATGAGTCATGAATTGGTTTTGATCAACAAGTCAACTGTTATTGTTTCTATTTATCTGGCATCTGGGGCTTGCTAAAGCTCCTTACAAATACAAAGTACAGAACCTGGGAGACAGATTCTCACTTCTTTATCGAGTCTTCTGTGGGAGACATGCAGATGAGTGTCTGACCTGGATGACTGAGGAATGTTTCATCTCAAATAATGTATGTAGCAGTCTGGTTTTTTGTACTTTACCAGCCACAATAGGAGCTTTGAGCAGAACAGGACATGCATCTGTACATTGGGAAATACAGTGGCGATCTGACGTTCCTCCACTTTGATGCCATCAGTTTGGCACAGGGTGGTCCATTTCTGTGCCTGTAACAGTCACGAGAGGCTGACTGAAATGGGAGGGACTGAAATGTATTTTTAAATGAATATTTTGCAAGGACATGCTTGCGATGAAAGAATTAAGCAGGAAATCATCCTGGCCTGACTTCTTAGATGACCCAGATAAGTTGATTTAATTCATTTCCTCACTCAATTCTTGTTTTTCCCTTTCTCTGCCTTGCCTGCAGAGGTTGCAAGTGATTTGGGCTACCCCTACTGTAGTGAGACCTTGATTGCAGCTGAGGCATGAGTGTAGGTCAGGAAGAAAAATAATGTTAAAAACTGTATCAGCTTGGATACACACTACAGAACTGGTACAGAGTTCCTCATGCAGATCCCTCATCAGGCTGCAGGATGCCCAGGTGGAGTTGTAAGTATGCTGTGAGGTGTGGACCTCTGTCTGTCCCCATGGACAGAATTAAGATGTGGTTGGTGGGGGCGGGGGGAAGTCATGGATGTGAGGACAGGTCCAGTGGACATAAGTAGGGAGGGAAGGGCTGGGTAACAGGAACAATTAGAGGTACAAAGACTTTGTCTTGTCTCTACCAGGTTACTCTCCCCCTGTTGAAGGAATGAGAATTGCATCACCTGTATCTAAGCCATGTTTTGCTACTTGTAGGGTGCATAACTAGGGAGGTAATTCCTGTTGAAAGAGTGGTGAGAATATTGGAAGGTTAGTGGGGAGATGTTTTAGGTTGCGTGCACTACGTAACCACACACGAGCATGACTTTCCTGCTGAGCCCAAAGCTCGTGTTTTGCCATCTTTCAGGAAACTCTTGCATTTTGTTTTGGGTACGTTTTTTGGAACATGACTGAATCTGCTGTTTACTGCTCTCATTCCCATTTCACCCCAGTACCTTGGGCCTTCATGGTCTTTAATGTAATTAAGGAGTATTAGGGTAGAGCTATTATCCCCACCTCTGTCTGCGCTGCAGGACAGATGCACTTTGTGACATTCCTCTCAGCTGCTCAGGTTGGTGACCTCCTGAAACTTGCCAGAGATCCTTTTTTTGCCTGCATGCACTGTTGTTACCCTGAATAACATTGAACTAGGTGAGCCCCCTGTTTCTGGTGCAGCTGAGAATTTTTTTCTCTTTTTGAGAAAGTTGTTATTAAAATGTGACAAAGGACAGTGGGGAAAATACTTCCTCTGCTCCCTGGTGCATTTCACAAAGCTATGCTTCAAGTGCATGTCCAAGAATGTTATTAGTGTTGAAACATGTAGTTTTTCTTAATTCTTTTTTTGTTTACAATCCTCTCCTCCCTTTGTACCCATTTTAAGATAATTTCTACCTTGCCTTCTCTCTGCGAAAAAACAACTTACACAAGCAAAATGTGGAAACTTGATATAATAGAGGATGGGACGTGCAGTTTGCCTTTGAAGTTAGCAGTTATATTATGACACGTAGAAAATCACGGATGGAAACCTTTAAAGAAAATCAGGTTTCTTGGGGGAATCAACATCTGTGAAAAATGATGGAATTGGGTAAAGCTCTATCAGAATTTTAAAATGGATTTCTCATCGTTAATTTTGCAGCCATCTCTTGCCCTTTCCACACTGAAAATGCATAATATCCCCTAATTATGCATTTGCTTGCCTTGCTTGTACTACTTCAGTATGTCTGGTCCATTTATGTCACTGAGAGTTCTGCCTGTTATTTTCCTTTTAATATAAACACTGATCTCTGTGGCTAAAATGAAATGAGGCAGCAGACACAAGATCAATTCTTCAGATGCAGTGACACTGATATTATTTAGAGATACGGCAAAGCGAGCCCATTTTTCTGTCGGAATCTCTGGATCCCTCAGAGATAAGTGGTCACATTCACTCTGCAGTTAACTATGAACCTGCAAATGTTTAGATGGTTGCCAAATAGATCCACGGGCTTTGGGCACTGAACTTCCTTAGTAATCCTGGCCTTAACTGGCTATTGCCAGTTATTTATTGCCAATAAACAATAAACAATTACCAAAATAAAGATGCTTTCCTGCTCTTGCCTACTTCCCTTTTCTTTCCATGTTTGCTCAAACACGTATGTGAGGAGTAAAAAGAAGTTCTTTACTGGTAAGTTACTAATCTTAAATAGTAACTGCAAATCACTATTCTCATTAGTCGGAAATTAAGACCAATAATTTAAGTGTGTTTTAAGGTTATTCCATTTACTAAATATGCAAAATAACTGTATTAACAAAATTGCTCATCCAGTTGGAGGACAGAGCCCTCTTCTGAAAGATGGAATCCCTAAGCAATGTTTCAATAGATTGCTGTGATTTTAATTTAAACATTAGTTTTCTCTTTTAAGTTAGGCAAGCTTTAATTAAATAGCAAGTTCCATTTTACAGGTAGGCAATGCATGTTCAAGTTGAACTTGTTCTTGTTTACAGTGGAAGCCTGAACACTTGTTTTCCTAAATGCAGCACAAATAACTATTTTTGTGGCTGTATGTGGTTGGGACAAGATATGACACTTTAATTGTTACTAATTGATGCTTTTTCTTGGTAATGCAACCAACTAGGGCAACTAGTAAATGAGCAGGGCAGCGAAATTGTCTCTCGTGCCTTACAAGTGATCGCTTCAAGGCAGGGCTTGCAACATGTTGGCTGGCACAATGGGAACAGCTATGCTGTTGACCAGGCCAAAAATGTCAAGCTAGTAACAAACGAAGGCAAGCCCCTAATAAGGTAAGTCAGTAAGCAACATCAGCAGTATCATGTAACCCAAAGCGCTCCCTGCTTTTGAGGGGATCTACTGTGGGCTCGGCTTATCTGAAAATAGTGTCAGTTAGTTCAAGTTTCCAAACACACATATGTGCTCTGGGTTTAGGATCTTGGTTTTGAGTCCTGGGTATTGTGCCCTTAATTTCATCTGTCCTGATCTATGCAATGGGCAACAGACCTGCTTTCACCTCTTAAAAACTCCCTTTACTTTGAGGTTATCTCCATTGCTGTGGTGTTTTCTTTAGTACTTGTGTTCCAGCTCCCAGTGTGGGATTCATGGTCAGGGCACTGTATCTGGCAGATCTCTAAAGCAAAGCAGTGCCCCTACCCTGGTGAATACAGCACTGAATTAATGCCACAAAAATGATCAGAGGGATGGGACACCTCTGCTATGAGGAAAGGCTGAAAGAGCTGGGGTTGTTCAGCCTGGAGAAGAGAAGGCTGTGGAGAGACCTTATTGCAGCCTTTCAGTACTTAAAGGGGGGGCTACAAGAAAGATGGGGACAGACTTTTTAGCAGGGCCAATAGCGATAGGACAAGGGGTAATGGTTTTAAACTAAAAGAGGGTAGATTCAGACTAGATATAAGGAAGAAATTTTTTACAATGAGGGTGGTGAAACACTGGAACAGGTTGCCCAGAGAGGTGGTAGATGCCCCATCCTTGGAAACATTCAAGGAGAAGCTGGATGGGGCTCTGAGCAACCTGATCTGGTTGAAGATGTCCCTGCCAATTGCAGGGGGGATGGACTAGATGACCTTTAAAGGTCCCTTCCATCCCAAAGCATTCTGTGATTCTATGATTCTGTGATTCTGTGACAGGTGTCACTGGCCTTTTTCCTTCAGCAGTGGGTGCGTGGGAGAGTACATCAGCTGCGTAGTTGTGATATATTATAAAATATGCTAAAATTCAGAGCTGTACAGACATGCTATTTAAGACTTGCAGCATGTGTGCGTAAAACTTGTTTCTCCCATTACACACAAGCCGGTCCAACTGGAAGCAATGGGTAAAATTTTGCCCATGTGAGGTTTGTACTTTTTCTAGGTGCCTTGTAAAAAGGCAAACAGAGATATAGACAGGTGCCTTGCAGAACAGCTGTGTGACTCACAGCAAAACTCAGTGCAGAGAGAACATGCCAATTGAATTGCTTCCGGCACTGCGCTTGAACAAGCTGGTTGCTCCTTTTGTCTTCTCGATGAGCTTTGCAACATAATGTAAGTGTTAATAATTGACTGCAGGCTTTATAATTAGGCATTATGAAGTAAATGTCTCTCCACCCAGAGAGGAGCTAAAAAAACATTATTATCAATATTGCACTTGAAGGCAAAAGGTGCTCTTTTGTTATTGAT
Organism: Nipponia nippon; assembly: GCF_047370975.1. Taxonomy (NCBI): domain Eukaryota; kingdom Metazoa; phylum Chordata; class Aves; order Pelecaniformes; family Threskiornithidae; genus Nipponia; species Nipponia nippon. The sequence goes on from NW_028262380.1 coordinate 59,953,407, forward strand.
TACATTTATTGGTTTCTTACCCGTTTCCAGCTATGGAATACTAGAGTGACCCAAATGATGAGCTAGTTCTGAAAGCTGTATGAATTTCTAAGAAAACATTGGATGCTCATCATAGTTGAAATAAACAAGTAGGCACAGATTTTTCAAAGCATTTCTTGCCAGTATAAACATATAGGTGAAGCAGCCAAATCCTTAGCACAGCTCAGCACCTTTTTTTTTTTTTTTCCTTACTTTGTAACTTACCAAACCGTAATGTTTATACCACTGCTATATCCCTCTGCTGGCCTAGCTTTTACTGTCTGGTATTATTACATTTTGATGTAAGGGATCTTGGCAAGAACCATCCATGGAAATTCACAGAATACAACCGACATCCCTGAAACATAGAGGTCCCTGTACTTTAGGGTTTTCCTCCTTCTTTCACAGGAATTGAGAAAGTACAAGTGAGCATTTTTACTGAAAGAGGGCCTTGCAAGTTGTTGCTTGCCCACCAGTAAAACTTATTTATCTATTATGTGAGCAGTTCCTGTTTATAGTGAATAAGACTGTGTTGCTATATAAATGTCCAATTGTAACTCATCTCCCATTCTTACACAATAAAGCATCGGGTGCACGCACATACGGCAGCCTTAGCACTGCCTTTGCTCTGTAACGTTCCCCACGGTCAAGGTGTACATGCGCTGGAGTTCTGTTTGTTTCCTTTTTCTATCACAGTCTGCTTAATGTCATGTTAAGAAATGAATGAGTACATGTCTAGTAATGGTGGATTGCAAGCGTGCAATTCACCCTGCATACCAGGAGGAGTGTCAAGCCCACAAGCAAAACACAAGTGATACAAGCACAATAGGTGGCAAGTATGAGCCAGAGCCCTTTGCATTCAAAAGAGACTCCTCCTGGCTTGGCGTGGTTTTGTATCAAAACTAGGATATTATTCTGTGTAGCTGCAAAGAGAAATGAAGTAGGTAAGGAGAGGGATCTGCTGAGAAAAGCTATGCAGCTGCAAAACGTGAAGTTGTGGATGCTGTACAAGAATCACTATATAATTTAAAAATTGTATTGAAAGCATGATTTATTTTTTTTTAATTTTTATTTTTTAAATTTGTTTTGACTGCTGGCAACTAAAATAATAGCTCTAGTAAAAACAGCATTCTGGAAGAAGGGGAATAGACTTATACCTTGAGCCAATGCTTGCTATTGTCAGCATGAGCATTGTGTATTGTCCGTAAACATACAACATGCATATTAAAAGAGGGAATGTATTGCTAGAACCTGCTGTGCCATGCAATAAATTGCTATTAACTATCTCTTTTAGTATTAATAGTGTACCAGACACCCTGTTGCTCGATAAGATAGGAAAAAGGAGAGCGAGCCACTGCTATTGTAAGCTTGCATTGCTGCAGTGAAGTCAGTGCCTTCTCATCTGGAAGAGGGCACAGAGTGAGTACCAGATCTCCTCTGGCCCTCACTCTGGTGTAAAATGCGTCCAGTTGATTTTTTACAAAAAAGTAACTTCAAAACTTTCCACTGTAAAAATCTCTCCCCAACAAAACTGTGGATCTTGAGTAATACAGGACCTGTTTCGTCTGTACTCCCCTCCAGAAACATCCGGGTCCAGCAGGATGGGGGAGACCCTGTGCCTGGTCCTCAGAGGATACTGGCTGGCTGGAGAAGAGCAAGCAGCACTGCAGAGAGGAGTGCAAAAGCCAGCACAAGAACGTGATCACATATGAGCTACGCTGGCTTCTCTAGCAGCCCCCCTCAGCTGTACCTCCTGCGGTGCTGTCGGGTGGGATGACCATGCAGATCGGAAACCTTGTGTGTGCTGTCCTGGCCTTACCCTGACTGTTTGTTTCTTTCAGGTATGGAGACGAAAAGAGCAGAAGCCCTCTTCAATGACAGTAAGTGAGGGCTTTTTAAGCCTGGGAAATCGCCAATTGTTTTAATTAGCATTAATAGCCTTTGAGCACTTTTCCTGGCCCTTATAAGCCTTTTCTCATCCTCCTGTCTAATGAATGTGACCTTGTGCTTCACGCAGATGAGCCATGTGTTTAGAAATCCTGCTCAGTCACAAGAAAGACTTTTTTATTAGTGTCTTCTGGGATACTTAAGAAGACTGGCTTGAAAATAGTGGTGATGTGGTAAAAATACTTTCTTGAAAAAGTCTATACCCACTGCTGAGTTCCCTGGTCATTTTTTTTGCAGTGAGATGTTCCTTCTGTTAAAAATATCAGCAATTCTGTGAGAAAAGAGCAAATGATGAGAAAAGAGCAAGTGCTGAGGGCTCTATAGAACATCCCTCGTGTTGGGCAGAGAGGAGACATGCAGGTCCTGCTGCATAAGTGCCTATGGCATGCTTCTGCCTCCAGCAGTGCTGGTGTGGAAGGTGGAGGGTGCATCTTAAATGTAAACTAGGAAACAGAGGACTTAGCCTGTGAGGGCTCAGCACTGTCATGTTCAGGACACTTGTTTATTTACTAGCCTGATCCAGTTGCTGTTGGTACCAGTGAGAGCTTCTGCACTGTGTCTGCTTAATTGTGTATTTGGACACGCAGAGACTAAGCCATGTTTCTACACGAAAGCTAAGATATTTCAGATGACTCCTAGGTGTATGTAGTAAAATTGAGCGAGCGAGGAGGACTTCCAATAAATAAAGGAACTTAATTGGTTGGGCTAGTTGACTGCTTTAATGTCAGGCACAGCAGCTAGCTGAAAGGTGTACGATAATGTGCTAACGGCAGGAGAGTCCTTATCATGGATTCGAGTGCATTTTATATTTGAGCAGACTATAGTTAGAAGCAATCCCTATTATAAATTGATTAAAACGTGCTTAAGTAGAATACTTTGTCAAGTCTAATCCTGCCTGCACAGGGCAGACACCCTGTCCTCTGTCTCCCTGATGTAAAGTATTAGAACTGCGTCTTGGAGCAGCGACTGTGGAATGTTTCATACATGCTTGTCTTGGATGCTGTAGCATAACAATTCATCTCCACCTTGCTGCCTGTTATTTCCCTATGCACACGTTAAGTGATGAGATTTACACCTGAACGTGTACCAGCGTGTTGTTCAGTTGGTGCTTTAAGGATGGCAGGCTAGCAGAGATCTCTAACAGCCTGCGAGTGAGAAGTGCCCCAAAAGCCGGTAGGATTGGGCACATGCAGAAGAGTTTGGAATAATGGCTTTCTGTGTGCTCTCAGAACTTGGGGATATGTCATTTTCTTTAGTGTGCATCGGAAGGAAGGAAGGACCATAAGGAAACATATAGAAGTTACATCAGCCTGTGATTATAATGAAAATGTTCTGGATTTTGGAACGGCTAGTAGCACAAAATTGTTCAAAATTGTATATGGAAATAGAAGGCAATGTGGTTGGTCTTCTCAAAGTATTGCTGTAGGGGTTAAGTTGAGGTAGTTTGTTTTAGAGATGTTTTTAAGCTTTCACAGAAGGAAGTCAGCTTGTTTGGAGACTCAGTAGTCCTAAAAAGCCATCTTTGCTTACAAGTTGTGTTTCTTTTAGCTCTGGGAAGGTTTGATCAGTTCCTTAGTACCAGGCTGTCAAGTAACTGAAAATTAAATACCATCACTTTTTGGGTCCCTTCTAGGTGCTGGTGTTGTGGGACACTGATGGAACTGTGAGTTTCCCCCTGTGTTTTGAACATTGCCTGCTCAGGTGGTTGATAGGGTTGTGCAGTTTTAGGACCAGTAATTGAGGATTACGAATACCTTTCAGGAGGGAAACATGCTAGTGCAGACAGTCTTATCAGTTATGGTATATTCTCCAGTTTTTCTTTCACACGGAAAGTTTTGGACAAGTAGATTTAGATTTCACTGATTTTCTTCATTGTGGTTTTAAATCTCAGAACAGGGCAGACTCTACACTGAGCACATGAGCTTCTCAATATTGTATGACCTTTTTTTTTTTTTCTTCCCGAATTTATGAACAGCTTTCAATCTGCTATGTTATTGCTGCTGCTTTTGGCTATGAGGTACTGTTAACATAACCTTGTGCAGATCCTAGCAGGAAGCGGCAGAGGTTACCCTCTGCGTGGCTCCAGTGTTTGGCTTCCGAGGACTTCAAGGGCCCTGGGGCTGGCAGCTCTTCAGTGACGTACTACCGGTTTCTGTTTTGTTCCTCTCTGGGTCACTGCCTGCGGGCGACAGGCAGTGCAATGGTTTGGATTGTGTTGTCACTATGCAAATAATTCTTAGCTCTGTCTTTTTCAATGAATTGGGATAGTCCTGTCTGTCAACTTTCCTAATGTCTAGCTGAAACCGGGGCCTGGATGAAAACTAGTGGGTCTTGGTCCAGGTAAGATGGATATGATGCTGTTTGTATGGGAGAAGACAGCTGAAGCAGCTCTGTCCATTGAGGAAGTTTCTAAAGCTATGGGGGAGCTTCAGCTGCTCCTGAATATCCTGAGTTTAGTGCCTGAAACCATGGATATTTTAATTTCTCTCTGGGTTTGGAGGATAATACTTTTTGTCATGGATACACACTGTGCTGGAAGTATCCATGCCTTTGTCATCTCTGGCTTGGATCTGTGTGATGCTCTTTGCCTGAAGTGCCTCTCCAGGTCTGCTTGCAGACTGCCATTTGTGCAATGTGCAGTTGCCTGTTTCCAGGTGACATCTTGCTGACGTAACCTGCGTGCATGCGTGGTAAAAACCCATGGCTTGGATCATTCCCATCTTAGATTTTGCCTTGTTCATGTTTTATCCTAACAACAAATTACCTGGGACGTTAAAGTTGGCAATCCCTGTATTTGGGAATTGTCCTGGGTGTGTGGTGAAGGTTTTGATTCCTGATTTGGGCTGCTCACGCAGCTAAGCCTGAATGGTTGACCATCATGGCTTTCCATAATAGTCAGTTGTTCGTTCAGGCTTCTAACAGAACGGGCTGTGCATGAGGATCTCTGATTGGGGGGGGGGGGGGCTGGTGGAAGGTATGTTTTCTTGTTGATGTTAATACTGTTAGAGAACCTAGGTGGTGTGTAATTTCATGTTTTTCACAGCCATTGGCAGGCATATTTACTAAACAGAAGAATAGCTCATACACTCTTTCTCCTTTTTGACAGTCTGTGGGTTACGGCAGAATAAATCAGTCAAGTCAATGGCAAAATCATCATCGTTGCGAATAGTTGGCGGATTGTCTTCTGCAGAGACCGGGGACTGGCCATGGCAAGCTAGTTTGCAGTACAATAATATCCATCGCTGTGGTGCAACGCTCATCAGCAATACATGGCTTGTGTCTGCAGCTCACTGCTTCAGAGAGTAAGTTCTCATCTTAGAGACCATCTGCAGTAGAATGTGCCCCACGGGTACCAAGTTTTGTGGCTTTCCAGATTTGCACCACACCCCTGACTCTTTGCAGAGGGAACAATTTTCTGCCTCAGAGGAGAAAAGTCAGGGTTAAGCAGACCCATCACTTGAATGTTTCAATGACAAATTGAAGACCAACTCTTTGGAGCAGAACTGGCAATTGTGTGAGTGGAAATCAATAGTCACTTGGCAAAGAAGTACAGAAAAGGTAATGTGACTGAAATGGCAGAGTATTTGTTTCCTGCTGCTCCTTTGTGTTACAACTAGGTTGCTGCCGCTGCAGCCTGCTACCAGAAGTTGTAATCTCACATTCCTACCCCTCCATTCAGCCACGCACTCCCAGCACTTTTTTGTTTCAAGCATGGCAATTGTGAAGCTGCAGGGCATGTAAGATGGAACAGCTGATTGAACAGATTATTAACATGCAAAAAGAGTAACAGAGATGAAGAGTTTTGTAGCAGAAGAGTTTTTTTGATTTGCTCACACCCTGCGGCCACACAATGGCTAGATCTGGGACAAGGAGCAGGGGAGGAGCATGAGACCATGGTTGAGGAGGGAATGCAGAATTGCACTCTTCTAGCAGCAGCCCACAATTACATGGGACACCGTGTTATGGAAAGTGATGGATGCCTTAAGAATCTAGTAGGAAGCTGGCTTGAAGGAGCTTTACAATAAAGGTGCTCACCAAGTTTAAAGTCCCGAACACTTATATTTACAGCTAAATACTTACAGCACTCTTACCTTTTTCAGCATGAGTCACCCTCAGAAGTGGACTGCTACTTTTGGAGCTCTTTTGAAGCCACCAAGCTTGAAACGATCAGTCAAGACTATTATTATTCATGAAAAGTACCACTACCCAGAACATGATTATGACATTGCCCTGGTGCAGCTCTCTAAACAAGTTGAGTTTACGAGTAGCATACACCGCGTTTGTCTGCCTGAGCCATCTCAGACTTTTCCGTACAATATTTATGCTGTCATCACAGGCTGGGGAGCACTTACTAATGACGGTGAGTCCTGAGTCTACCAGGCGACCTGTATGTTACATTAACAGGGGCTTTGATCTACTACTGAATTGATACTACTTCTGTAGCCATATGTTGGATGGCAGCAAGCCTAATGCTTTGTCTATAAGCAATAGGCTTGTTTAATCATAAGCAGCAGTTTATTGTTCTAAAATTAGACTGGACAAAGACAGAGCTACAATCCACAGAAGCAGAAAACAGAAAGAAGACTGTTTTCTTCTTCTAGCCTTTCCATTTCGTATTGTAAATTCTTAAGACAGGTAGTCCAGCCATGCATGTGTTTATATAGCACCTAAAAGAATATTCTCCCAGCCCTAGCCAGAAGCTACAGATAACTCTGTGGGCTTTCAGGTAAACGTGCAGAGTGAGCTGCAGATGGTGACTTACCCAAGCTCGCATTCTTATCAGGCCATGCTAAGAGTAGATTTATCCATGGAACCAAGATGTCTTCATTTCATATCATCTGCCCAAATTGCTAGGTAATTTGTGTTCCATGATATGATATGGAGCGTGTATAAAATACATGGTTTTATACTTAAAGCACTATGTACCATGCAATCGTTACTTCTGTCTTAATGGTACAGTTCCTAAGTGAGGCTGTGAGTATGTACATTTTCTTTAAGGGCCTAACCCAGACAGATCAACAAGCAAAACCTCCACATTAAACCAAGTCAAGCTGGTCCTCCATAAGAGAACATTAAATGCTCTTCCTGTATCTTAACTACCGCAAAGTAATTCTGTTGATACATACCCAAACTATATTTTCACTCAGGTCCAACTCCAAATGCTCTTCAGGAAGCAACAGTGAAACTTATCGACTCCAACACTTGCAACAGAAAAGAAGTGTACGACGGAGACATAACACCCAGGATGTTGTGTGCTGGATACTTGGAAGGAGGAGTAGATGCTTGTCAGGTAACTGTAGCTGAAAATTAGAAAGGAAAACTATTTTAATGCTGACTCCAGTATCTGGTTGACCAAATCTTAACTGACAGTCTATTAGTCCTTTAAATAGGCTCCATTCAAACAGGAATTAAGTTATAAAATGAAATAGCATTTAGTAGACATCATTTAGCACATAAAACCCATACTAAGAGAGCTAAATTAGTAAAAAAAACAGAATTTAAACCTTTCATAGCATGAAATGAAATTCTTATTCTGTAACTCAGAATAGCTGCTACAAGCCCATTTGCTTCTCATAATTCCTTGTGTGTGAAATCTAACTAACAATTTGCTTGCAAAGTGATATGACAAGACTTTGGCAGAGATACTAAATGCTGAAATATTAAATATGAGCTAAAAATTAAATGTCTCAAGTAGCTAAGACCAGACATCTGTACAGTTGGGAAGGAAGAAGTTTAAGAATGTAGCAGTTAAGTTGCCAGCAAAAATGCACTATCACTCATTGAAATTAAATTCTGGACTGGATCGTCTCATAACAGATCTGTTATGATGTGATCTTTGGTAACAGACTTGGATCCGCCAAAGGAAAACTGTCTTCAACAAAGATAACTATAAGGAAGCTAGGTGCAAATGGAATAGTAAGGATACATGCGTGGTGCAGGTTTGCAAATGTTGCAAGGAAATGCTTATGATCAAACAAAAAATATTTCCATAACGATAACTTTTAAGAAGGTAATTTCTATTTATGTTATTTACAAAGAATGTACTCCTAAGTGCTGGTTCAAAACAGACCCTTTCCAGAATGCCAGTCCTACAAATTTATGCCCAAAGCAAAACTCTCTGCAGAATAACTCTGGAAGGCTCAGTTTCTCCGTTCCTGTCTGGCTCAGCACTGAAGAGACCTGAACAGAAGGGTGCAGCTGCTGTCTATTTCAGTAAAGCACTTTGGTGGAAGGTGGGGAACTTGGTCTGTTGTGTGAGGATTGCCTTTCAGCCTGTAAGGTTTCCAGTTCAACTATTATTACCCTGTCATGCTATTAACAGTATCTGAATTCAGCCTTTTAAAGTGGCTAACATCTTAAGGACATATTGTCTAATTAGAAGACCAAGTTCCTGATGAAATCCTTCTTGAAATGTTATTGCTGCAAGTGACTAAAAGAATTTGTTGAAAGGATAGTGGTTACTGTTAAAAAAAAAAGTTGCTGTTGGCTTAGATTGCTGTATATATTTGTGTTTCCCTACTTTGTATGAGGAGGAAGACAAGGCAGGTGGGAAGCAGTGTTTCACAAAACAGAAGAGAAGCTTTTTTCTTTTTTTTTTTTTTTTTTTTAATGGTAAATCCACAGAGACAGGTCAGGAGGTTCCATGGCAAACAGGAAAAAGCCACAGACTTCCGACTCAAGTTTCAGAAACAGGCTGGATTCTGCACAAATGGCAGCTCTTGAAATACTGCTTGCTTTCTTCTTTTATTGGAGACACCCTCCTGTTTATGGAGAGAATTATATTTTCCCTTCTGATCAATTAAATCTTTTTTTCCCCTCCTCTTTCTCTAGGGGGACTCTGGGGGACCACTGGTTACTCCAGACTCTAGACTGATGTGGTACCTCGTGGGAATAGTGAGCTGGGGAGACGAATGTGCCAAACCAAATAAACCTGGAGTTTACACACGGGTGACTTATTTCCGTGACTGGATTACCTCAAAAACTGACATCTAATTCCAAAATCAAAAAAAGGATTTAACTACATAGACTACGTGTAACACATATTTGTCTGTAATTCTGAAAGGTTATTTTTTTAGTATATATATTCCTATGTAGTTTTGGTTGAAGCAACCTTTGCCCGCACCAAGCGCTATCTTTGCTGTCAGAGATCCTAACCCCTTGTGAGTTTATACTAAACATATGAGGTTGCCTGCCTCATCTTTGAGCCTTGAAACATTCTCACTTATCAGAAATTACAAACCGACATCATTAAACTAACATTTAAAAGCTACCAGCTTACCTGCTTTATAAATACAAATATTTTCCAGGAAGAAAAAAAGAAATTTTTCTTCAGCCACGGCCGAGGTCTGAAGCTGAACCTTCTTCCTCCAGTGAAGCAAATGCTGTCACAGCCATGTTTCTAGCAAAGCGAACCCTTGACTATTATTTTTGTTAGAGACTACCATCTGCACAGACTGCAGCCGAGACCCTGGACGCTCACCCTGCGCGGTGGCCTTGATAGCTAGCAGTGGATCAGCCGGGACTGAGCGTAGGTCCTAGCGAAGGAAAAGGAGGATTTCTGTGCTTGCAGTAAGTTGGAAGGGGAAAGAGAAAAGCTTGATGTTCTTCTTTCGAAGCACATTTTTAACAGGAATTTTTTTGTGGATTCTGTGAAGTTCAAGTTACTTGAAAGTGCTATTGTGGAAGTGCTTTATCACAATACTGTGCTGCTACCTCTGTACCAGTGGCCTTCTAGATCTACTCTGGTCAACTCACAGTATGCTTAAGATACAGAAACACAAGCTTTACCCAAATTTGTTTGTAATAAGTGTGCCCCCATGAACAACCTCCCTGGAAGGAAACCCAGCATTTAAATTTGTGCTAAAGGAAAAATAAATATTCACCACAAATAAACTGGGAACTGCCTTTTTCGTTCAAGAAACAGCGTGCTTATCCAAGGGCATGCCAGCCAGTGGAAACTACCTCACTGCAAAGAAAGCAATTAGTGATACTATCTTGCTTCACTGATGGATTCATCTCTGCCATGAATGAATATGATCCTGTCTTATGAGGCTGAAGAGTAATTTCATATTAAAGAACAGTCCCGATAAGAACTTCAGGGTAAATGCAATCCTTGTACACCGATTAAGCACTTCTCCTACCTCTGTGCATGACATCTCATGGATTGCTGGTGGAAGGGGGTCCAGTGACGTGACTGTTACTATGTCCCGTAGAGCCCAGGCCTGCAATATGAGGATCCAAAATGTCACTCCAGTACTGTCTCCTGCAGTCTTTGAATGGCCAGCAGACTGCTTAGGCTGTGAATGCAGGACTCACAGGAGTCCCTGTGAGACATGAAAGAAGCTGCAAGCCCCCCAGCTGAACCTACTAGAGCTGAAAATTTCTCTGAAGCATCCTGCCTCTCCTTCTGCTCAGGACTGGGTCTCTCCTCAGCCTTCCTACTGTGCAAGCTTTCCAATAATCAGTATTCCTGGGAATGAGATGCTCGGCATTTCTTGAAAACTCACACTCTGAATTAAAAGTCTACATATGGATGGAAAAGCCTATGTTTAAGCCTCGGTGGTGGAGGAGGGGGTTGTCTTATTATTAGGCTCCTTCCAGTCTTCCTATATATCTTTTGAATTTCAGTAAAAGACAAGATGCCTTATCTCAGAAAGAAATCTATTGAAGGTTTTAGATTAGTTTTGGGTTTGAAATAGTAGTATGTTTATTCTGATTTTCCGTGTCCATTATAAAATGAGAAGGATCTTGGGACAGTTAGGAGGATAGTGAGATGCAGCAAATCTGTTTCCTTAATTTATTGATGAAGTTTGTAATTTATGCACTTTTGAGTTGCTGCTATTTTTCAACTAAGAATTTACTCTGGGCCAGGTTCAGTTACAAAATAGAAACTTCATGGAGTTTTGGATTAGGTCACCTGGAAACACTGTTTTCTTCTAGTGTTCAGGTCCCCTTTTTTCGAAGGCATCCTTTGGAAAAAAATTACATCTAGTTTTTTGTGCCTCTTATTGCTTTGAAGGTGAAAATCCTTCCTTTTAATCAGCGGATGAATTGCAATTGAAAGTAAACAGTAGTTCACTTTCATGGGTAGCTAAGGCTTTGTTGTACACTTAAATCTGTCTTTTTGCCTAGCAAATGGAGGGGCAACAATAAGGAGGTGAGGCCCAGACTAGATACAACCCCTATAAACTGGTTCCTACCTCACGCTGCAAGTGACATGTATATATAATACCTTTAAAATGAGAAAGGCAGCCTTTATTTCAGATTTTCTCGTGAGAGGCCAAACAGCCAAGAGGTGTGTGGGAGAATGTCTACCTTACTCAGGGAGTCCTGAGCCAGCCAGATGCACTTTTCACAAATTTTTTAGCAAACTGTCTGGCCTGGGTTTGTCTTATACTCCATGTCAGTGTTGTATTTATGAAGACTCTGTTTGTTTTCTGCCCTAGAATAAAACAAAGAGAATATTGTGTGGTTAAAGAAAAGATTTTTAAAAACCTTTTATTATTGTTGATGTTAAGATTTAGCAAGGATTTAAATGATATAAAGGTAATATGTTTCATAACATTAAATGTCTTTAAAAACAGTTGCTCTTTTTTTGTCCCTTTTTTAATAATAACAGAGCTAAAAATTGTATATAATGCAAAATAGACTAATCTTCCTTAATTTGATACAAGATTATTCTAAAACTGCAGCGCTCTGTTTATTCTCCGTCCTAGGAATTGTTTGTCTATTAACAGTGGTTGGAGCTTTACAGATGTTTCAGCAAAGACGAGGCGGGACATCTGCTTTTCTAAAACACTTAAAGGTGAATTTCAGTTAAGCTAGCACTATGCAAATTTGAGAATGGATCGGAAGCTTCATCCAAGAATCTACCACCTTGCTTCTGGCCTTGGAAAAACTTATCCTTGTAACGTGGCATTCCTGGAAATTGGCTGTAGGAAGGTCTACACAGTTGACGTACCAATTCTCCTGAGATTTCCCAGGCAGATTTAAAACATCAAGAAACGTGATCCAAACTTCTGGTTATTCAAATTGGGTTGTTTGAGGCTTGCCCAATGCTAATTTTCAGCCTGGAGCACAAGTAGGAAAGAAATAAGAGGCTGATTGCACAAGGTCTAATCACGTGAGGAGGTCTGGTTGAATGACATCAATCTGTCAGTGGGATTCCTTATGTAAGTAAAGCTTGTAGAAACTCCAATTCCGTATCTGCTGTTCCTGTTAACAAATTAGAAGAGCTGAGAGCCAACGGTTATTATTTAACCCAATGAATATTTATCTGGCAACTCACAGCCTGCGCTAGAGATGTATGTGCATGGAAAAGCTGGCTCTTGCTTTTGGAAATGCATTCATGTGTATGTCAGCATGGAATCAGCTTAGGTAATTGGTGCCCTTGTTTATCTGGATCAGGATTTTAACAACATTGTTAGCATGGTTTCTAGGAAGGTGTCACTTGCTAGAGCAGCCTTAAGTGACATGATCCTTTGGCCCACCCCGCGGGGAAGCTGGAGTCCTTTTAAACATGCCAGAAAAGTACTCCTACACTGCAAGTTGTGCCAAAAAGAGGAGACAAAGCCTTGCCAGTCAGCACCTCACTCCTGCAAGAGCTGATGGCAAGCCATAGCCTATGCTATGGCTTCAGTGGGTTCGCTGAAGGATGTTGATGTGGATTTATGGTCATTTCTGCACTGGCCTGTGTGATAAACTGAATTGTGTTGGCCTTAGTACTTTCAAATAACACATTTTTAGGGAGAAAACTACATAGAGTTTCGTCTGCTAGTTTGCTTATTAACTAAATAAATCAGGAAAAGAAATGCATCCCCCCCAAATCCCCACTTTGGACTCCTCATTAAGAATGTGAAACCATGCCTGGAAATCAGGAAATTAAAAGACTAAAAAAAAAAAAAAAAAAAGTGCAAGTGGCTGGGATTTTCCCAGCAGATGGAGTGGAGATTTACATCTATATCAGCTTCAGCTCCTTTTGAAAATAACGGCTCTAAAGATGTATTCAATACCTCCATGCACAATGAATCTACAGTAGCGCACATGAACTGAAGTTACGGGGATTTCAGGCATGAATGGGCTTGAGTCCAGAGGTGGTGGTGTTCTCCCGACCACAGCCACGTACCGCTCAGTGCTTCAGCAAGTCAGTAAACTGTCAGCCTTGCTTCGTACCTTTTGCCAATCTCAAAAGCTATAGCTGACTTTAACATGGTACAAATATGGAGTTGGGATTTCCTTTAAAATTAATTCATTTAACAAAATTTACTAAGATTTTACAGTTATATGTATTTTTCAAGGAGAGGGCTATGGGGAAAAACAACAGTGGAATGGCTCCAGATGTTTCAAATTTGTCAGTCTTGGAAAATAAGAGAAACACCTGTATATTTTTTGATTTTTTTACCATCAATCTAGAGGGCTCCTGAGTACACCTACTAATGGATGCATTTGGCTTCTGGGCCAAACAGAATCTGTCCATTTTTATTTGGCAATTTATCTTAGAATGTCCATGTTCATGGTTTCACTGATGGTTAGTCTTTGCTTAATTACCGCTAAACTGTGAGGCAAGAATTAACTGGATGTTGCTGTTTCTCCGTTTAGACAAAAGGCTTGTCAGTATTCACTGCTATTACACAAAATCTGTTTCATGTGAGATGACTGCATGTCGAAGTGGCTGGTATCTTAAAAAAATGCAATGACCAGGACAGAAAGATGGTGGGTAGCAGGTATATTTTTTTTTTATTTATTTTTCACAACACATTTGATTGGTAAGTTCTTAAAAATAAGAATTGTTAGTGTAACCTTAAAAAAAAATTGAAACAGGTTCATTTTTAAGGAAAGAAACCACAAAATTAAAGGTAGAAATCATGGACAGAACTAAAAATTAGCAAAGTGGCAAAACTGAAGCTGACATTTTTTGCTGTCTGGAAACTCTCCTTCACTTTTTTCCCACCCTTTCTAGCTGGGACTCCTGCTAATTCTGTTCATCAGGTACGTGCACTGCTCTTTGAAATTACTTTATTGAAATAATGGAAGTAATTTTATTCTTGTATTTTCTGATTTTTACGTATTATGTGAAAAAGCTACAAAGCAAATACCAGCCTTAAATATCAATTCCTTTACTGGTAAGGATTGCATTTGTCATCCTGAAGAACTGAACTGCTTTCTCCCTTTATCCCATCTTTCAGTCCAGCATTTCAGACTTCTAGTGGCCTCTAGTGGTTCTTTGAAATTTGCCACATCTTTCTTCTGTAATTATTTCTGTGTCACAAAAAGCTGTGTAGCAGACAAGTACTTTCACCCTGATCCTGCCAAAGCATAGCCCATGTTTGAACGAGCACCATGTTGTCCAGCTGTTCTTAATCTTTGTTACTTATTCAGTACAAAAGCTGTGTGCGTTGTTGGACTGAGGTGTAAATCTTGAGGAAGACATTGAGGGCTGCTAGAACTCTGTTCGTTAGAGAGGTAAATGCTAAAATAATGCATTGCATGGTCACAAAGAGGACAAAACTGGGGTCTTCTTGCCCCTAGAAGTTCCCCAAAACCCAATCAAGATAAAGAAAAGGCTTGCTTTTTTTTTTTTTTGTATTGTAGGATGCAGATTGTTTGTTTGTTTTTTTAAGTTACAAATATTTTAAAATATAAGGTGACTATTCTGTATACAATGTATGAAATTACATTTTTCAGTCGTTGCTTGTGCAGTAGCACAAACCCTCCCATTCTAGCTAAGATGTGCTAATGGTATAAAGAAATATTTTAAACTTGTCTCACCTGCCCCAATGCTTAGGGATAACGAAAGGGAAGGCAGGGTTTAAGTTGAAGGGAGATCAAACTGCCGGATGGGAAGGTGGGCAGTGCTGGGGTCTTCATCAGAGTTTGGGAAATGGGAAAGAAAATATTTATAGGAGGTGATGTTGAGTTGGCGATGGAGGCAGAGTGATGGTTGCCGCAGCTTGCTTTCTCCTGGTGAAAAGCTACCCCCAAAAGAAAGGAAAATGTTTCCACAAGCCTGTATGCAGTGTTTGCATGGGGCGTACATTAGTTTTGACCACTTGTTCCCAGATTTCTGCTCCTCTATGGCCTTGGATGCTCTCTAGTATTTCACAACTTTGCTTCCTAGCCCCTTTTAATGAAATTTTGCCTATTTTTGAGGTAAGCGACATCTTGCTGGCGCTCTCCTGCAAGATGTGGACAGTTACCTCAGGAGCAGGGCTCCGAAGCGCTCTTGATCATCTAAACTGGTAACGCTTGAACCTAACGGGGATCTTTTTTTCTAAACAACACGGTGTGTTACTTTTTTGGCAGAAAGTGGTGGTTTTTTTAATGGCTTTTGCGTCTCCCGTTGGCCACTAGCGAAGGGGACACTGCTCGCCGCCATGTCGCGGCCGGGCTAAGGCCGCCGCCGCGGCCCGCCTCCTCCCGCCTTAGCCCGGCCCCTCATGTCGGCGCAGGCGGGGAATCGCCGCGGCACCGGCGCTGCCGTTTCCCACCCCCTTCCTGCCTCTTCCCCCGTCGCCGCCGGCAGCGCTCAGGCCTTGATCGCAACGCCAGGCCGCCGCGGTGGTGAGGGCGGGCGGCGGCGGGGCCGGGGAGGGGGGCCCCTGAGGCGCGCGGCGGGGAAGCGGTGAGTGCGGGGTAGGCCGCCCCGCCGGCTGGCGGTTCCCAGCGCCTCAGGAGCGCCCCGAGAGCCGGCGCGTCGAGGTGGGGGGCTGCAGCCGGATCTGGCTCTGCTGGGACCCGGGTCGGGTTCGTTTCGACGCCGGTCGGCTCTGTCTCGGTTCCCCGCTGTAGCTCTGAGGTGTCGTCTTTTTCCCCCATTAGCCCGGCCGAGCAGTTAACAGTGGGTCTGAGCGTCCTCTCTCTCGCCGCCGACTGAACAGGGAGCCTGCGTCGACTGGGATCAGCCTCTGAAACCCTGGGTAGGTGGGATGAATCCAGGCCTTCCCGCCGTCCTAGCCTGCTGAAGAGCAAGTAGTTAACACTGTTTCAGCCTGCGCTGACGTGGAGGTAAGAAACACTGTGAAACCGGCCCACCGCTACAGCTCCTGTGCCTTCGCTGCTCTTCAGAGCATCTTAGTCCTTCTTGGTAACATGTAGCTTCTCAGTTTGTCCCTGGGTTATATCCCACAAGCAGCTGAGGCTTTAAAAAAATTGAAGGACATTACTTACACCGTTAAATAGAAGCCTGGCATTAAAACTGATAGCGTTGGCTTTTAAAAGGAAACAGGCGAGTGTGTAAATGTCGAGCATCTGGTAAGAACTAGGACATAATGTTAGAATGGCTTTCCCCTCCCCATATTACATGCCTTTCTTTGAGACAGATTCAATATCAGTTGGACTAAAATGAGAAGTACAACTTGGCTGTCGGCAACCACAGCAGAAGAAACTGGGCGTTTTTCTCCAGGGGTGGATCATCTTCCCCACCTTAGTACCACAATCTGTTTATGTTGAGCGGTCTCAGAGTGCCTGTGCTGTTTGTGGAGGGTGATCGTGGAGGAGCAGAACCACTCGGGGATGGTTGCTCTGGGCCATTGCGAGGTGGCGCTGGCTTGCTCAGAGGGGAACTTCCAGTCTTGCGTCCCAGGCAGTGACTGAAATGAAGGCTTTCACCTGAGCGGGGACTGAAGCCCGTGACTCTCAGATTAGGTGTGTTGCTCTCTGGCTTGAGATCTGGGTCCTAGGATCTAATAACATTGGCATTGCTTGTCTTCAGCACTTCTTGTGTAAGAGCACGGGAGCTGCACTGAAGTGACTGGTGGTGTAGATTGTTATGGAAGTGCCTCATGTGTCTTGTGTGCTGGCTTACGTGTAAGAGTTAGTATCCACACTGTGGAAGAGCTTAGCTGATGAGATTTGTGGCCTGCTTTCAATGTAACTCTGTCCCTTACTGTGCTACTTTGGCACTTTCTAATTCAGCCTAAAAAGTCAAAAGGACAAATTTCAGGTCAGTGTTGTAGTCTCCAGGTTGTGACAGGCTGCAGGTGCTGCACTTCAGAAATGTTAAAATGTTTGCCAAAACCACCTGAACAGTAAGTAGGAGTTAAACTTTGGGCAGGATTGCCTTGAAAGCTGTTTTAGGGTATACCTGTGCTCTCAGAGAAAAAGCTCCTCAGTATGTCTGGGCCTGTACTTTTCAATCTCTTAGGAGAAAGGGCTGTCAGCCATGTCTAGTTTCCAAGGCAATTTGTAGGAAGTTGAAATAAGATGTGTACCTTCCTAGTAGTGATGGGGACTGATGTTCTGGGTCAAACATGGGGTCAGTTATGCTTGTGCTTGTGCTGTATTTGGTGGCAGTCACCTGCCAGGTCCAGGAAGCACCAATTCCCAGCGTGCATAACTAGGAAACAAGCTGCCTAGTGGGAGTTTGTTCCTAATCCTAGTGCTTAGCTATCACTGAGGTAACTTCACAATGAAAAGTCTTTGCTGAAGGCCTTAATAGCACAAATTATGCTTTTTCTTAAAAATCCTATCAAAATGTTAAACTTGATGTCTTAGTTAAATGTTGCATTAATTCAGATCTTTGGGTATGGATTTCTTCAGTTAGCTAACGCAGTAACTTGTTTTCTAAGGATTTTCAATTAACATAGAAATAATGCAGAATAAATAACTATTCCTAGTCATTCAGGGATCTCATGTCTTCTCTTCAAAAAAAAAGCACCAATCGGGTAGATGCAAGTTAAACAGCTTGGAGCTGTTAATATAAAATGAAATTGTACTTTTAGTAAATCGAACTGGCAAATACAAGAAGTAAGTCTTGCATCTTCTCAGTGGGGAAATTAATATGTCTGTGTTTTGAAATCATTTATTGAACGTTTCAGGGTTCTTGTCTTCTGGGTCCTGTGCATTTTAATTACCTAGATGCTGTGGTGTGGTGTTCTATAGGCTTCTTAATGTTCAGAGTGATTCCTATGTAACATCCCTTTCTGTGTTTTTCAGTTGTTCTGTTGAAGAATTGGGGGCGGAGGGCAACTGTGAAATTGCATCCAATGTAATCAGATTTTTATTTTTTTTTTTAACCCTTCTAGTGTAAACAAATCACATTGCATCATGGCAGCAGACTCTATGGAAATTGATGATGCTTTGTATAGGTAAGAATATCTGATTTTTAGGTGTTGTTCTTGACTTTTCAGCAACAGTAATGTGAAAGACAAGGCTTGAAAACACTATCCACTGGTGGTTTGGTAAAGGTGTGAGTACTTGTGCTGCTGTGTCCCTCCTTTTGTAAGGCAGAAACCCCAAAGTGTTCAGCAAGTGAAATAGAATCCACTTCTTGCAAAGTTAGCGGTGAGAACTGGTTGAATTGAAGATACTGTTCCTTTATTGGTTTCATAATAGGTGTTTTCTGACCATTATTAGTATTTGACCAGCAAAAAGCATAGGTAAATACTATGAAGTTGTACAAAGTTTGAATAGTATCAATAATGTGTGCTTTTTGGAAAACAGGAATAATAGTTCTATTTGTAATATGGATTCTCTTTCTGCCTTTAGCTTGTTTCCCTTTTGACAAAGTAGATATTCCTCTCTTTCTTGTTCCTCATCTTCTTTCACTACCTTTTTTCACCTTCTTTTTCAACATTATGTAATTTTTTCTCCTTCATAATTTCATTTATTCCTCAGTCTTTGCCATACTTCTCTGTCCTCATGAACATCATCAGTATCTTTGTTATCCTCCAGGCTTCAGGGTGTTGGGTTTTGGGTTTTTTTGGTAGATTTTTTAAAAGAATTATTTATTTTTTATTATTATTTTTGTTTTAGTTTGTTAGCTGGGAGTGGCTTGAGATCACTTGGCATGGCAATAGTTCAGAGAGCCTGTACTGGAACAAATGGTATCCCTGGAAAAATGTGGTGGGATGAAAAGCTTCTTTATATATATTTAAAAAAAAAAAGAACCAACACATTAAAAAAATCGCCTGTATGCTGAACAAATGAGGCTTCTTTTTAATTCAGTGCAATGCTTCCTGTGTTGTATGTGTCATTTGACTTTTTGGCACTAGTCTTATGAAAGTCATACTTTTCTTTGGTGGAAAAGGTGATATTTAGAATGGTTTAAGTTTAGTTGTATAGTTGGAAACTAAGAGTCTTTCAGAGCTCAGGATCTAAGTACAAAAGCTACTGCACCCTCTGGTTTAAAGATTTCTGATAACAAAGAAATTCTTTGGCTTTCTTGTGTCTTCAGTAGTTAATTCCAAAAAACTACTGTCCTGAATAGGTTTTACACTGATTTAAAATTAAAAGTTATTTTTCTTCTCTAAAACCTGGCACTGAAAAGGTCTGTACTAAATGCATTTCACTATTTGGACTGTGAGTGCAAATATTACATTTGATATGCATTTATTTCCTAAAGCCCTATACAGTTCAGATACATGCACGTTATGTCCTCAGTTGCTTGTTGAATGGAGGGCTGGTAAATACAACTGTGCACGCGTCACTAGCGACGCACACTCATCTGCAGAACTTGGTGGATTAGAAACTGATTGGGATGATAGAATAGCTGAAAATATTTGAACTTTTTTGGAAATGACTGGGAATTCTTGACTTGCTTTCATATGCTCTTGACATTATTTGTATCTTGTTTTGATGTGAATTTATCTTTGCTGTAGTCGCCAGAGGTATGTTCTTGGAGACACGGCAATGCAGAAGATGGCTCAGTCCCACGTATTCCTGAGTGGTATAGGTGGTCTTGGTGTGGAGATTGGTAAGTTAGGTAACATTTATTTAAGCAGACACAAGTGTATGTAAACATACTTGTAAAGCTTGTTTTACATTTAATAAGCGAGTCTGAAGTATCTGAGTGAATTTATATGTGCATGATGCCTATGAGTAATGTAGCAGATGCAGGAAAGATCCTGGACTTTTCTCTAGTAAGCTTTTTACTGGAACGTCATTTCCAATTTTACTTCAAAATGTGCTTCCATGGGCCAGACCGCTTTATCCAAAATCTTGTGTCTTGGGTGAAGGTTGAGGGTGGATAATCCAGGTTACTTCTTCAGGCATCAGTATCAATGAATTGTAATACAGGAACAGCTATAGCCCAAATTATCCCCATGTAGGAAATGGGTGGGTGAGAAGTAGGAGAACAGATGCAATTTCATGAAAAATGCGTAACTGCCCTTAAAAATTTCCCTTACTCTTTATGAGCAAGACTTGTCTTGGCTGGTTCTTACCTGGGTATTAGCCTTTCAGTTGGCTTTAATGGTACTCTGCACCAGATACCAGAACAGAGTCATGGGGTTTTGCAGTTTATTGTCATTAGCATGTCTGTGATCACGCTTGTGGGATGAACAGCTGACAAATGACAAATGTAGAGAGCCCTTTTAACCTTGCTCATGTTATTCCACTTTCAGTGGTGCTGTAGAATGCTTGAGCCAAATGTAAGAGAGAACAAACCCTTAAGCTGTGAAGTTCTTAGCAATGACATACTGTTATTGTCCACTCACATAACTATTCAATTACAGATTTGCAAGAAATCTGCAACAGTCCTTCTCTCTTTCTGTTTTTTTTCAGCCAAAAATATAATTCTGGCTGGGGTAAAGGTATGTAAAACAGCTCTGTTGTTGGGTATTCTTGGGTGAGCAGGAAAAAGGACAGCACTACTACCTAGCTAATCTTAAGTTTCTGAAACTGTCTTTCAGTAGAAGGATTGCAAAACATTTGAGGATTTGTGGGTGCAAACTTAATAATCTGGATGTTCT
Organism: Nipponia nippon; assembly: GCF_047370975.1. Taxonomy (NCBI): domain Eukaryota; kingdom Metazoa; phylum Chordata; class Aves; order Pelecaniformes; family Threskiornithidae; genus Nipponia; species Nipponia nippon. The sequence goes on from NW_028262380.1 coordinate 59,974,061, forward strand.
AGTGGTGTGGTCTGAGTCTCAGGTTAATGTCCACTGTGCTCTGAAATACCTCATGTAATATTTTAGCCAGCTACTGATCAGACATTGAATCCTTTTGTACAAAGTGGCCTTTCTGAAATGGAGTGGTATAAACTCAAAAGCCAGACTATTCAAAATATGTTATCCTATTCTGTCATCCATCAGAATCCTTTTGTGTAGACATTAGAATGTTTGGGTGTTTTAATCCAACAACTGCTTTTGTGCTGCTGAGGTTAGTTTTATGAGAGAGAAGCCTTTTAAAACTTCCTTCCAATCAAAAAAACCCCTTGTTTATAATTTTGGGAGTCCATTAATTTACAGATCACAATTGCCCCTTAATTGCAGTATGGCAAAAATCATCCTCAGTATTTAAATGCTCTCATCGCTGCAAGCTGGGAGGAAAATGCTTAATGAAATGCATATTGCAGATGCATCTGTCTCTCAACCAGTAAGAGTTTTCTTGGAAAAGAGGTTGGAGGAGCTTGTTCCTATACATGGTGCAACTAAATCTTCTGCAGTGCTAGTCCTCCATCATTTTATGTGGGGTTTAATCCATCCTTTTGGGTGCTATAACCACTTACGCTTCTTCCAGTAAATGCTTTTTGCCGAACTTTCTTAGGCTCTTACAGTTCATGACACCAAGCAGTGCACGAAATGGGATTTGGGAATCAACTTCTTCATCCATGAAGATGATATTACCGGTCAAAGGAACAGGTTGGTGAAGTCTTTGGAGTGAGGGAAGACTGAACTTGACTAGGAGTAACAGTTTCATCAGCAGCAAAAATAACAGTTCGTTGTCCGAGAGCTGCTAATACATATCAAATACTTGTTAAACCTCTTCTCTGGAGTTACTGGCTTTGAGTACAGTGCCCAGGTAGGTACTGGGGGAAGTCTAGGTTGGGATTGGAGTTCTGTCTGAGTCAAACATCTCACTTCTTGCAGTTGAGAGCTTCTAATGTAAATTTAACAGTGGGGGCCAGGGTGCATTTCTTCCCTGGGCTTTCTCAGCCACCCGTGCGAGACTAGAAAACAGCCATGACACCAGACCATCTCAGTGAGTCCTGTTGTATATTGGAGGGAGCTGTTTTCCTCAGACCTGCTAGGAATTTAAGTGTGAATAAGTGAGTTGGTGATTGTTGCCAGGAGACTTCCTGAGGGACTCTTGTAGGGCATGTGTGGTATGAAATTCTGTATTGAAAATATAATTTTGTAGATGCATAAAAAAACTTTTGTAAAAAACTTTTGTAAAAAGTTGCTGCTTTTTCAGGGCTGAGGCCACACTTCATCGTATTGCAGAACTCAATCCATATGTCCATGTAGCAGCATCAACTGTGCCACTAGATGAAACCACAGATCTGTCTTTTCTAAAGCAGTACCAGGTATGTCGCTTTTAAAGCAGTTGTACGTGGTATTTTGCTCAGAGCCAACAACTTGGATTTTTTTATATAAGTAAATAATGAAAACAAACTTTAAAGTGCATTTTGAGATGATGTAAAGAAAGAAGTAGGTCTTGTATTTGGACTAATGAAATGACCGTGCTTTTTTTTTTTTTTTTTTAAGGCTGAAACAGTGGTTTTGTGTTCCTAGCACTTTCTTATGATGCTTACTATGGAATTTACTATGACAATAAATAGCTAAGTGAGATTGCCATACATTGTTTTTTTATTGAAAGGTGAAACTGTGACTTTTTTTTTGCAGCTACATAGCACAGATGTTCTACATGTATTGTGTGCTGTATTCCAGGCAGTAGAAACTCAGGCTATATAATTAGAAAGATTATTTACGTATATACGTATCTAATGAAACATAAGCTCCTCTGTGGTGGAATGAGGATGTTTTCAGTTGTTCAGTCAGCTGTCTCCTGCCTGTGTGCATGGCTCAGTCTGAGTTGGGAACTTTTACTTTGTGGCTATATCAGTTATACCCAAGCTCACCAAGTTTCTGAATGTCCCAGCTATAATAAGCCATGTATAACTGAATGGGACGCAGTGCATATGCTTTGTAACCCAGTAGCGTCCTAAACTTTAAAAGAATGCTTGCAGTAATTGTATGTCTGCAATTTGATGAGCACCAGCACTTGAAGCTTGTGCAGACTTCTTGGTGTGTACTGACAAGTATAATTTGTGTTTGTGTTTGTTTTGCTAACTTTAATCTTAAAATTCAAGATCTACATTTTCTCTGAGATTATCCATAACTGTTTTCATAAGTATTCTGATGAGGTTTTGAGTTTCACAGCTGCAGTAAAAAAAAAAAAAAGGGTGAGAATTTGCTGTTGCTGCTCTTGCTCATCTTGTTTCCAGAACTTGTGGAGCAGTAACCTACCTGTTCTAATGTGTAATGAGAAAACTGACTCAAGACTGCTTTCTCTGTTATGTGTGGGGGAAAGGAATCAGGACACCTGAGTAACTTACTGTTAGTACTACTTTTTCCATAGCCTGAAGATGTTGATTGCTTCTGGTGTCTTAGATTTATTTCTCTTCTTCTTCACAGTGTGTCATACTGACTGAAGTAAGTCTGTTGCTGCAGAAGAAGATTAATGACTTCTGTCATGCTCAGCAGCCACCTATTAAGGTAATAGAAAAAAATTAAACACATGAATAATCCATACAGTGAGCGTCCTGGACCTCCAGCATGTTGTATCCAGAAAAGGAGAAAGCTGGTTATGAGGTATATAGTTCTATGCACGTAGCATGTTGATGGAGCAGTATGCGTTTTGGGAGTATGATGCTGCTACTCTGTACATGTGTCTGGTGTTATCTGGCTACCAGCCCAGATAACCATAGCTTAGTTCTTAAATAAAAAGAAAGAAATTCTGTTAAAGAAGTAGTTTTCACTGTTAACTCATAATTGTTCTGAAAGAACACGCTGAGACTGAATGTAACAGTAGTAGAAATGGCAGTATTTCACTGCGTATTGGTGTGATTCCTGTTTTTTGTGTAGGGGTTCTGAAATGCTCATGCCGGTTCAAAGTCTGTCATGAATGCTGTGCTATATAGTCAGTGGCCTGGGTGCACATGGCAGGTTTCCACCGTAGAAGTTAAACCTGCTAGCCTTGGACAAGGTTGAATGTGAGAGGTCATTCCTTTGGCTTGTGCTGTTTTAGGGTTACTCATGATTTTTAATTTCTCTTGTAGTTCATCAGCGCAGATGTATACGGAATATGTTCACGTTTGTTTTGTGACTTCGGTGATGAATTTGAAGTGCTGGATACAACGGGAGAGGAGCCAAAGGAGATCTTCATTTCAAATATAACACAAGTAAGGGATAGAAGTCATTGTGAGCTGTTTTAATTTTTTATAATGACTCGTTATTGGCTATGTGACCAAGCGGAGTGTTTCACTTCAGCGGCCCACTAAGCAGTTGAAAATTGGCAGTATAGCAGAGGCAAACAAAGTTACTTCATTGTTGTGTCTTGTTCTTGATGTCTTGAACGGTCAGGGATAATGTGCTAACATTGTAGAGCATACTGATGCCTCCTGGTCATTACTTACAATGTAACATCATAATATTGAGTCTTTTTTTGAGAGAGAGAGAGAGGGAAATTAGGAGATGTAGAGAGAAGAGGACATAGCCTTGATGTGGGGATAGGTTAAGTCTTCTGAGGAAGCCCTGAAATAGGCATGAAAATAGCCCTTTTTTTGAGAAACTACGGGAATGATCAAGGGGGTTGAGAGCCTGTTTTGAAAAGGAATTTAAAGGATTGTTTTAACCTACGAAAGCAGAGGCGACGAGAAGAGGATATTATTGCTAATACTTCCAGTGCAGAATGTTAGAGAGGATGTCCATTTGATCTTCTATTACTGTTTTATAAACGGAAATGACCTTAGTTCCTTCCCTCAACTCTGGAAGTCCACACTACAACCTCACTCATCCAGTAGCAAGTCTTTTGTCATATCTCCAGTCTAGATGTAATAATAACCAAACTAGAAGGGGTTGTGTGGCAAGCTGGGTTTAATCTGAATTAAGACTCATGATATGATGATTTGGGTAGCCTGTTCTTTGGTATCTTTAAAAGGGAATGGATGACTTGATTGTTTTCATTAATTACATAAAGAGTACATAGTTATGGTTCATGGCTTGTGCTGGTTGCCTGCCAAGTCAAGGAATGGATATATGCCTGTATATATATCCTGTGATTCATAATCTGATAATTGAGTTTAGTTGTATTTTACTTCCACTCTCTGAAGCATAAAACTGACCAGAATTATAACTCAATACCAAAAAATCAGGATCAATCGGCTGTTCTTGTCCTGTGGCCAGGGTCAAGGTAGCATTCTGTCCCTAAATCAGAGAAGAATTTTCTCTGGTCAACTCATTTGTTATTCTCCATGTCACAGAGAATGTAGTCCACTGTAACTAAGTTTTATGCTACTTGACTGAAATCTTTCTAATATTGGGAGCTCAGGAAGGGATGGCAGGAGACTTTACAAGCCAGGCTTGCTTGCAAATCCGCTATGTTACAGCCTGAGCTGCACCACAAGGTCTTGATGAGCTGCCCTCAGACTGCAGAGGGGTCTCTGTGTGCGTGGGAGGTTGGCGTCACGTCTTGTAACAGGATGAGATGTTGTCTGAGATTCTTGCAAGTGTAAGCTTGTTTGTTTGTGATCTGCCTGAGGCTGTGGCTTTCCTATATTTAAGGATGTCCAGCTTTGTAAGCTTCCTAACTTTCAAGAATGAGGTTGGGGTATCCTTTTTAAGGAGATCAGGTGGTAAGGAGGCATGGAGGACTATTCACAAGACTATTTCTTAATGTCTGTGAAAATGTCTTTGTACATGTAGTCTATTTTTGGTTTGGAAAAAGGAGATAAATTTGCTACTACTTTAGAACAGAACAATGAATTTTACTGCTAAGAACTAAAAAATGCAGTTTGCTAACATGCTGAGAACTGTAAAAGGTAAAAATGAGAAAGTCTGTGTTATGGAAACACTGTTAAACTGAAAATAAGAGGACTGAAAAAGTTATCATAGGTAACTCCCCTGTTATGGCAGAACTGAGGTGCTAAAAGTATTAGAGGCTGCAGTTTCAATAGGCAAAAAGCTATGTGTCTACGATACAGCATGACTCCTTTACGCAAGACACTGTCTTCCTTGTTAACTTTGCCATTTTCGCTTTCAGTCAAATCCTGGTATTGTCACTTGCCTTGAAAATCATCCACACAGGCTTGAAACAGGACAGTTCTTAACCTTTCGGGAAGTTAATGGAATGTCATGCTTAAATGGATCCACACACCAAATAACAGGTAAACTGTTGCTGACTCATTTGCAAGGTATTTATTTTTTGGCCTGTTTAACTCACTGTAGTGTTAGTCACTGTGGCCAGAGGAGTGCTGGGTTGTGCAGACCTCCAGTGAGCTTGCACAAAAAAAATTGCTTTCTGGTGCAAAGGTCTTCCTCGTGTTGTCTCCACTCCATTTCCATTTAGTAAAGTCTTTCCAAACTCATCTTGCTGCTTAAGGAGCAGTGAAAACTCTCAGGTAGTAGAAACTATTTGGCAGCCTCTGAGGTTACCGTCATAAGTTTGCTGACGAAACTGTTTTGGTTTTTTGGAGGGTCCCATAATACCTGTGCTTCTGTCACGGTTTTGGACTAAATTAACACCACTTTGTGTGTCACTGTTAGCCTTGTAGATTTTTGGGTGACAATTTAAGTGTATAAGGATGCATTGACATCACTGTTTCTAAGCATGCTTTTGAAGTGGTTCTCATTGTCATGATTTATGTTTACTCTGCTTTGGCCTGCATCATGCATGTTTCAAGGCATACTACTTGGTTCCTGTTGGATTCTGGGGAATTGCCCAGTTCCCAGATCTGAATGCCTGTTTTTCTGGAGCAGAAGAGAGAGCGGGTGGGTGGGGGTTGCTTGTTTGTTTTTAACTATTCTGTGGTCTGAGACAAAAACAGCACCCTTGAAACATGTGGTTGAGTCTGTTTTCTCTGGACCCTTTTGTTTTGCTGGTGCTGATGCTGTGTTCAGTTCCTTCCTCTTAATCATGGCCCAGCTTTTGGTTTCCGTTTTCCATGAATTAACAGTTTTTGTGTCTTCTTGCTTTATCTGAATGATGGTCCAGGTGGTATGAGAGGAAAGATGTGACTTAAATGCTCCAGCTGTCCTTTTTGATTGCCTGTTGCTCTAGTCACGGGGCTAAAATCCTGCTCTGAGCAGTACACTGGACACTGTTGTGTGCAGTCTGAATAAAACTGAGTGTCATTTCATTTTTGTTATAGAGCTGTGGTCATCAGAATTCTTGTTAAATCTGCTGCCACTTTAAAAAGCTTATTTCATAACAGATCATGTGAAACTAATACTGTAGCCGAGAAACTGGCAGAGAGGGGCAATCCTGTTAGTGAGGAGGATCAGCTGTGTTTATGCTTTCAAAGCAAGATTGCACACTACAAAATTACAGCATAAAAAGCATTGGCAAAACCTCACTTTATTGTATACAGAATTGTAGTATCTGATGACACTTTTAATTATCAGTCACCGTTTATTCTCTTCTCTTTTCAGTGGTGTCACCTTATTCCTTCAGCATTGGCGATACGTCAGATATGGAGCCTTACTTACATGGAGGCATAGCTGTCCAAGTGAAGACGCCCAAGATGTTTTACTTCGTAAGTGTGTGATTGCCATGACCAGGTTCTTGAGTGTTAATGGCCTGAGCACTGGAAGCAGAGCTCAGCAGATACATGATTTGGTTACCCATGATTTGAGTTTACACTCATTCTGTTGGGTAAGAATAGTGATACCGATTTACTAAACCGTAGAGAATAGGAAATACTTCAAAGTTACCTGCCAGTGTAGAGAAAAAAAAATAAAATATGGGCAGCCTATCCCTGTACTGCTGGGGACTCCTTGAAGGTCTATGAATATGTGGTTTCTTGGTGGCCTTCTGAGAAGAAGAGACAGTTGGATGAGTTTGTATAAGGAGGGCTGCAAGCTACATGGTGCTGTGTGCCTTTTTGGGCCCAGCAGAAAGTAGATCCTGACTGCCCTCAAACATTCTTCTAAAAAGCTGGGAGTGAGGACCAGCTGCCTCTGATATGAGAATGCACAGCTCAGTATCTTGTCTCTGTGAAGAGATAGCTTCCTGTTCTTCCTGAGTGGGGAAGTACTACAAGCAAAGAGCCAGTTGCCTATAAAATCTCTGGTAACTGACCTCAGAGCAGTTTAAGAGATAGGTCTTGCCACTAGGACGTGAAACATCTCTGACAATTTTTGATTCACAAAACTTGCAGTAGATGATTATTTTATGCATCTTTTGTGGTGTTGGACTATGATCTTAAAGGTCTTTTCCAACCTAAATGATTCTATGATTAATAATGGAGAGAGTAATAGCAATGCTAGTAAGAAAGGACATTTGGTTCTTAGTCTCTCCAGGAAGAGTATTGTTTTGTCAGGTAGCAGTGACTGTCGTGTCCTTAAGTGGGTGTGTTGTTATCGTGAATTCTGTTTTTCCAGGAACGGTTGGAGAAGCAGATAACAAATCCATTATGCCTTGTTGCGGATTTTAGCAAGCCTGAGGTAATTAGCATGTGGGGATTTGGGCATAAGTGCTTTAATGTTAAAACTACATGGAATGTAATCTGCAGCTTTACGTGTAGAACAATATGATTTCCTAACTCTATTCTGTAGTAGTTAAATATGAGTCTAAAGTGTGAAATAAGAGTGAGGTATCAGTTTGCATTGTCACACAGAATATACGTTATGGTTTAGATCACCGTAGAGGCTTGTTACCCATGACTTGCACCAAGTATATTGTAAATGCATAGCTCAGCCACCTCTGCTGTTCGAAATCTCAGTTTTTGATAAGTCTTTAAGTCATGGGAGTTTAAATTTTACAAGTGACACAATGATTTTTTCTGTATTTAATGATGTTTGGTTGATAAAAATCATACTGGCATTAAAGCTGGGATAATCAAAAAACCATGGTCATTAGATTGGTTGGAAACTGGAGTTAACAGTGTAAGAATAATTTTTTTTTTTCTTTGAAAAAATGTTTCAGAGGTATTTTTAAGATCTGGGAGGAAGCTAGCAGTATTTGCCTCTAATACAATTTTAGTTAAGTATTATGGACATGCAAGGCATGTAAATCTCAGGCTCATTAAAATCTTAAACTAAAAGATGTTGATCTAATGATTTTTTGATTGTTTGATAATGTAAGTTCTGACTTGCCTGTTCAGATTTTCTACTTTTGACCCTTCATGCTGGGCTCTGGTATTGATGTTTGGCAAAATGTAATGCACTCTAATCTCTAGTTAAAAGATTACTGCGTTTTCCAATTTCAGCACTGAATTCTGTTGGGGACTCTAGTTGGATTTAGTTGAAGTTGGTGCTGAATATGTGTGAAGGGTATTGCATTACTACTGAGTAATACTTTATAATCCCAGTTTGTAAAAAACATTAGTGCAAGGTATTTCAAATTCACTTTTTAATGCTATTTAAAAACTTCCTTTGAGCAATATGGTTGAGATAAGGAGGTGAAATGGTAACAGAAGAGTTCAAATAGTTGCTTTTGTTTCCTTCAGTTTTATTGAGTTTGTAACTGATCAACAGCTATTGATCTTAACAGGCACCTTTGCAGATCCATGTTGCCATGCTTGCCTTGAACCACTTCCAGGAGAGCTTTGGTCGCAGACCAAACATTGGGTAATGCAGCAGTCTTGCGTTTGCTAAGTCTTGAGTCAGACAGATCTCTCCTGTCA